>NC_069503.1:584121424-584258924 GCF_027579735.1 Bombina bombina | reverse complement strand
GTAACCAACACCTCCAATCTCATCTCATTGTTTGGACTCCAGTTGGCTGACATCTCACTCCAATTAGCTCTTGGAGATGTCATTAGATTAGGGGTTCACATACTTTTTCCACTTGCACTGTGATTGTTTACATGGTGTGTTCAATAAAAACATGGCAACATTTCATTCTTTGTGTGTTATTAGTTTAAGCAGACTGTGATTGTCTATTGCTGTGACTTAGATGATGATCAGATCACATTTTATGACCAATTTGTGCAGAAATCCATATCATTCCAAAGGGTTCACATACTTTTTCTTGCAACTGTATATATATCTATATATACAATGAGAAAGGAGAAGCGAGGATACCAAAGAACTCAAAACCAAAGTGGTTTATTCAAACGTACAAGTGCGGCACTAAAACAGTGTGCAAGGTGGGCAGGATCTGACGCGTTTCCATATATATGTGTGTGTATGTATGTATGATATATATATGTATGTATGTGTATATATATATATATATATGTGTGTGTATGTATGATATATATATATATATGTGTGTGTGTGTGTGTATGTATGTATGTATGTGTGTGTGTGTATGTGTATATATATATATATATATATATATATATCTCACTGGATTAATTGTATGATGCTTTGAGGAACTACTTCCCTTTTTCAAACAGTATCATACAGTGAAAAAAGCAATATATAGATAATCATCTCCACCAAGTGACTTTATGTGCAATTAACCTGAATCTTGAGAAATGCATGATTGTGATAACTGATACTGGACTATCCATTACTCAATAGCTGGTAGAGGCAACACCACTTGTATTTGATGAGAACCAAATCAAGAACAGCTGTCTTTTAGATGGAATATAGAAACAATTAGCTTTAAACAATCTCTATATAAAGACTTGCATAGAAAAAGTACAGAAGGTGAAAGGTATATACAATTTGTTTTAATGATACCATTATATATAAATATATATATATATCCTATATAATAAAAGGCCAGGTATGTTTGTCAGATGCAGTCATGCGCAGTAGAGACTGTGCGAGGACAAACATACCTGGCCTTTAGGATAAACTTCAGATCAGATCGGCCGTTGTGGGGTCGTGAGCGTGTTCGGGCAGAGCGGACATGACAATGGGGCGGGGCCGACGGGAGTGACGGGGGCGTGACCGGGCGTGGCCGACAGGGAGTGGGCATGGTCGACCGGGAGTGGGCGTGCCCTTAGAGTGACAAAGAGTGGGGAGAGATAGCGAGAGCAAAAAAGAGGGGGGAAAATAGAGGGGGGGAGAGAGCTAAAGAGAGGGGGGAGAGAGAGCTAAAGAGAGGGGGGAGAGAGCTAAAGAGAGGGGGAGAGAGAACGAGAGCAAAAGAGAGGGGGGAGAGAGAGTTAAAGAGAGGGGGAGAGAGAGCAAAAGAGAGGGGGAGAGAGAGTTAAAGAGAGGGGAGAAAAAAACAAAAGAAAGGGGAGAGAGCAAATGAGAGGGGGAGAGAGTGCAAAAGAGATGGGAGAGAGGAAATGAGAGTGGGAGAGAGAGCAAACAAGAGAGGGGAGAAAGAGCAAAAGAGAGAGCAAAGAAAGGGGGAGAGAGAAAGAGAGCAAAGGAGAGCGGGTAGAGAGAGCAAAGGAGAGGGGGGAGAGAGCAAAGAAGAGGGGGGAGGGAGAGCAAAAGAGGGGGGAGAGAGAGCAAAGGAGAGTGGGAGAGAAGCAAAGTAGAGGGGGGAGAGATAGCAAAGGAGAGGGGGGAGAGCAAAGGAGAGGGGGGAGAGCAAAGGAGAGATGGGAGAACAAAAGAGAGGGGGGAGAGAGAGCAAAGGAGAGGAGGGAGAGAGAGAGCAAAGGAGAGGGGGGAGGGAGAGCAAAAGAGGGGGGAGAGAGAGCAAAGGAGAGGGGGAAGAGAGAGCAAAGGAGAGGGGGGAGAGAGAGCAAAGGAGAGAGAGCAAAGGAGAGGGGGGAGAAGAGAGCAAAGGAGAGAGGGGCGAACAAAAGAGAGGGTGGAGAGAGAGCAAAAGAGAGGGGGAGAGAGAGCAAAAGAGAAGGGGAGAGAGCAAAAGAGAGGGAGAGAGTGCAAAAGAGAGGGGGGAGAGAGAGCACAAAAGAAAGGGGGAGAGACAACAAAAGAGAGGGGGGAGAGAGAGCAAAAGAGCACAAAAGAGAGGGGAGAGAGAGAGCGCAAAAGAGAGGAGGAGAGAGAGCAAAAGAGAGGGGGAAGAGAGAGAGCAAGGGGTGGGACCGCTGTACTACAAAAAATGGCCCGTCGTATATATATAAACAATTCATGTGCATAAGATTGGCTATCAGAACAAGAATAGTGTTTACACTGCAAGTGTGTCCAGTACATATTAGACTTTATAAAGTATTTTTGATTAAAAGTATAGATCTGTGACTCTATACTCATGCATTTCATTTAGTTCAGTCTTGGTGTATAAACAATTTGCAAACTGTGATGAAGAAAAAAAGTCAGCCATTGATTTTTTTTCCCTTGGAACAATAATCAGATGGCTTATAACTCTCTGCATTTCATTTCTTTTTGAAAATACTGACTTAAATGTAACTCATCCTCTAAAAGATTAGACTGTCAGAAAGTGATAGATGGCTTTTTTATGTGTTCTCTGCAGGGCATTTCAATAGCATAGAATTCAAGTGTCTTTGATTAAAAGGCGACATTCTCATTTGGTGTCCTGTAACCGCTGCAGCTCAAAATCATTATCATTCAACTTCACAGGGGATATCAGTGACACAATCCTTACCACCCTCTAGTAATGTTAATTGTTCTGAGCAGTTTGATGAGGTCTTGTATATGACAACCTAAACTGAAGTTATTTAAAGGGACAGTTTACTACAGCATATTTAGGCCTAGATTTGGAGTTCGGCGGTAGCCGTCAAAACCAGCGTTAGAGGCTCCTAACGCTGGTTTTGGCCGCCCGCTGGTATTTGGAGTCAGTGATTAAAGGGTCTAACGCTCACTTTTCAGCCGCGACTTTTCCATACCGCAGATCCCCCTACGCCATTTGCGTATCCTATCTTTTCAATGGGATCTTTCTAACGCCGGTATTTAGAGTCGTTTCTGAAGTGAGCGTTAGAGCTCTAACGACAAAATTCCAGCCGCCTGAAAATAGCAGGAGTTAAGAGCTTTCTGGCTAACGCCGGTTCATAAAGCTCTTAACTACTGTACCCTAAAGTACACTAACACCCATAAACTACCTATGTACCCCTAAACCGAGCTCCCCCCACATCGCCGCCACTCGATTTAAATTTTTAACCCCTAATCTGCCGACCGCCACCTACGTTATACTTATGTACCCCTAATATGCTGCCCCTAACCCCGCCGACCCCTGTATTACATTTATTAACCCCTAACCTGCCCCCCACAACGTCGCCGCCAGCTACTTAAAATAATTAACCCCTAATCTTCCGACCGCAAAGCGCCGCCACCTACATTATCCCTATGTACCCCTAATCTGCTACCCCTAACACCGCTGACCCCTATATTATATTTATTAACCCCTAATCTGCCCCCCTCAACGTCGCCGACACCTGCCTACACTTATTAACCCCTAATCTGCCGAGCGGACCGCACCGCTACTATAATAAAGTTATTAACCCCTAACCCGCCTCACTAACCCTATCATAAATAGTATTAACCCCTAATCTGCCCTCCCTAACATCGCTGACACCTAACTTCAATTATTAACCCCTAATCTGACGACCGGAGCTCACCGCTATTCTAATAAATTGATTAACCCCTAAAGCTAAGTCTAACCCTAATACTAACACCCCCCTAAGTTAAATATAATTTAAATCTAACGAAATAAATTAACTCTTATTAAATAAATTATTCCTATTTAAAGCTAAAAACTTACCTGTAAAATAAATCCTAATATAGCTACAATATAAATTATAATTATATTATAGCTATTTTAGGATTAATATTTATTTTACAGGCAACTTTTTAATTATTTTAACCAGGTACAATAGCTATTAAATAGTTAAGAACTATTTAATAGTTACCTAGTTAAAATAATAACAAATTTACCTGTAAAATAAATCCTAACCTAAGATATAATTAAACCTAACACTACCCTATCAATAAATTAATTAAATAAACTACCTACAATTACCTACAATTAACCTAACACTACACTATCAATAAATTAATTAAACACAATTCCTACAAATAAATACAATTAAATAAACTAGCTAAAGTACAAAAAATAAAAAAGAACTAAGTTACAAAAAATAATAAAATATTTACAAACATAAGAAAAATATTACAACAATTTTAAACTAATTACACCTACTCTAAGCCCCCTAATAAAATAACAAAGCCCCCCAAAATAAAAAATTCCCTACCCTATTCTAAATTAAAAAAGTTACAAGCTCTTTTACCTTACCAGCCCTGAACAGGGCCCTTTGCGGGGCATGCCCCAAGGATTTCAGCTCTTTTGCCTGTAAAAAAAAAACATACCATACCCCCCCCAACATTACAACCCACCACCCACATACCCCTAATCTAACCCAAACCCCCCTTAAATAAACCTAACACTAAGCCCCTGAAGATCTTCCTACCTTGTCTTCACCATACCAGGTTCACCGATCCGTCCTGGCTCCAACATCTTCATCCAACCCAAGCGGGGGTTGGCGATCCATCATCCGGTGCTGAAGAGGTCCAGAAGAGGCTCCAAAGTCTTCCTCCTATCCGGCAAGAAGAGGACATCCGGACCGGCAAACATCTTCTCCAAGCGGCATCTTCAATCTTCTTCCATCCGGTGCGGAGCGGGTCCATCTTGAAGCAGGCGACGCGGATCCATCCTCTTCTTCCGTTGTCTCCCGACGAATGACGGTTCCTTTAAGGGACGTCATCCAAGATGGCGTCCCTCGAATTCCGATTGGCTGATAGGATTCTATCAGCCAATCGGAATTAAGGTAGGAATTTTCTGATTGGCTGATGGAATCAGCCAATCAGAATCAAGTTCAATCCGATTGGCTGATCCAATCAGCCAATCAGATTGAGCTCGCATTCTATTGGCTGATCGGAACAGCCAATAGAATGCGAGCTCAATCTGATTGGCTGATTGGATCAGCCAATCGGATTGAACTTGATTCTGATTGGCTGATTCCATCAGCCAATCAGAAAATTCCTACCTTAATTCCGATTGGCTGATAGAATCCTATCAGCCAATCGGAATTCGAGGGACGCCATCTTGGATGACGTCCCTTAAAGGAACCGTCATTCGTCGGGAGACAACGGAAGAAGAGGATGGATCCGCGTCGCCTGCTTCAAGATGGACCCGCTCCGCACCGGATGGAAGAAGATTGAAGATGCCGCTTGGAGAAGATGTTTGCCGGTCCGGATGTCCTCTTCTTGCCGGATAGGAGGAAGACTTTGGAGCCTCTTCTGGACCTCTTCAGCACCGGATGATGGATCGCCAACCCCCGCTTGGGTTGGATGAAGATGTTGGAGCCAGGACGGATCGGTGAACCTGGTATGGTGAAGACAAGGTAGGAAGATCTTCAGGGGCTTAGTGTTAGGTTTATTTAAGGGGGGTTTGGGTTAGATTAGGGGTATGTGGGTGGTGGGTTGTAATGTTGGGGGGGGGTATGGTATGTTTTTTTTTTACAGGCAAAAGAGCTGAAATCCTTGGGGCATGCCCCGCAAAGGGCCCTGTTCAGGGCTGGTAAGGTAAAAGAGCTTGTAACTTTTTTAATTTAGAATAGGGTAGGGAATTTTTTATTTTGGGGGGCTTTGTTATTTTATTAGGGGGCTTAGAGTAGGTGTAATTAGTTTAAAATTGTTGTAATATTTTTCTTATGTTTGTAAATATTTTATTATTTTTTGTAACTTAGTTCTTTTTTATTTTTTGTACCTTAGCTAGTTTATTTAATTGTATTTATTTGTAGGAATTGTGTTTAATTAATTTATTGATAGTGTAGTGTTAGGTTAATTGTAGGTAATTGTAGGTAGTTTATTTAATTAATTTATTGATAGGGTAGTGTTAGGTTTAATTATATCTTAGGTTAGGATTTATTTTACAGGTAAATTTGTTATTATTTTAACTAGGTAACTATTAAATAGTTCTTAACTATTTAATAGCTATTGTACCTGGTTAAAATAATTAAAAAGTTGCCTGTAAAATAAATATTAATCCTAAAATAGCTCTAATATAATTATAATTTATATTGTAGCTATATTAGGATTTATTTTACAGGTAAGTATTTAGCTTTAAATAGGAATAAGTTATTTAATAAGAGTTAATTTATTTCGTTAGATGTAAATTATATTTAACTTAGGGGGGTGTTAGTATTAGGGTTAGACTTAGCTTTAGGGGTTAATACATTTATTATAGTATCGGTGAGGTCCGCTCGGCAGATTAGGGGTTAATAATTGAAGGTAGGTGTCGGCGATGTTAGGGAGGGCAGATTAGGGGTTAATAACTTTATTATAGTAGCGCTCAGGTCCGCTCGGCAGATTAGGAGTTAATAAGTGTAGGCAGGTGTCGGCGACGTTGAGGGGGGCAGATTAGGGGTTAATAAATATAATATAGGGGTCGGCGATGTTAGGGCAGCAGATTAGGGGTACATAGGTATAATGTAGGTTGCGGCGGTTTACGGAGCGGCAGATTAGGGGTTAAAAAAAATATGCAGGTGTCAGCGATAGCGGGGGGCGGCAGATTAGGGGTTAATAAGTGTAAGGTTAGGGGTGTTTAGACTCGGGGTACATGTTAGAGTGTTAGGTGCAGACGTAGGAAGTGTTTCCCCATAGGAAACAATGGGGCTGCGTTAGGAGCTGAACGCTGCTTTTTTGCAGGTGTTAGGTTTTTTTTCAGCTCAAACAGCCCCATTGTTTCCTATGGGAGAATCGTGCACGAGCACGTTTTTGAGGCCGGCCGCGTCCGTAAGCAACTCTGGTATCGAGAGTTGCATTTGCGGTAAAAATGCTCTACGCTCCTTTTTTGGAGCCTAACGCAGCATTTGTTTAAACTCTCGATACCAGAGTTAAATTTATGGTGCGGC
Organism: Bombina bombina; assembly: GCF_027579735.1. Classification (NCBI taxonomy): domain Eukaryota; kingdom Metazoa; phylum Chordata; class Amphibia; order Anura; family Bombinatoridae; genus Bombina; species Bombina bombina. The sequence continues at coordinate 584,251,914 of NC_069503.1, read as the reverse complement.
CAGAAAAAAGCCCGCGGAGCGTTAACAGCCCTTTTACCGCCGAACTCCAAATCTAGGCCTTAATGTTTAAAAAGATAGAAAATCCCTTTATTACCAATTTCTCAGTTTTGCATAAGCAACATGGTTATATTAATATACTTTTTACCGCTATGATCACCTTGTAACTAAGCCTCTTCAGACTGCCCCCTTATTTCAGTTCTTTTGACATACTTGCATTTTAGCTAGGGTGACCATATTGCCGCTTTAAAAAGGGACACATATGAAGAATACATATGTCAGGGTTCTTATACAAAGCAGTTCTTTAAACAGCCCTGGAATATGTATCTTTCATATGTTTACCTTTTTAAAGCGGCAATATGGTCACCCTAATTTTAGCCAATCGGTGCTGACTTATAAGTAACTCCACAGGAGTGAACACAATGCTATCTATATGGCACACATGAACTAGTGTTGTCTAACCTTTAAAAATGCACTGAGATAAAAGGCGGCCTTCAAGCTCTTAGAAATTAGTACATGAGCCTACCTAGGTTTAGCTATCAACAAAGAATACCAAGAGAACAAAACAAAGTTGATGATAAAAGCAAATTGGAAAGTTGTTTAAAATTGCATGCCCTATCCAAATCATGAAAGTTTAATTTTGACTAGACTGTCCCTTTAACTATTTTGCTATATAAAATATGAAAAATATATAAAAATATATTTTTTTCTAGCCCCGTTTTCATGGTAGTATTATGCCTGTAGATTACTGTCATCTTGTATAAAGAAGGTATATAAAACAAATGTAATAATAAACCAGTGATTCTGGAGATAACATAATTTATGTAAGAACTTACCTGATAAATTCATTTCTTTCATATTAGCAAGAGTCCATGAGCTAGTGACGTATGGGATATACATTCCTACCAGGAGGGGCAAAGTTTCCCAAACCTCAAAATGCCTATAAATACACCCCTCACCACACCCACAAATCAGTTTAACGAATAGCCAAGAAGTGGGGTGATAAGAAAAAAGTGCGAAAGCATAAAAAATAAGGAATTGGAATAATTGTGCTTTACACAAAAAAATCATAACCACCACAAAAAAGGGTGGGCCTCATGGACTCTTGCTAATATGAAAGAAATGAATTTATCAGGTAAGTTCTTACATAAATTATGTTTTCTTTCATGTAATTAGCAAGAGTCCATGAGCTAGTGACGTATGGGATAATGACTACCCAAGATGTGGATCTTTCCACGCAAGAGTCACTAGAGAGGGAGGGATAAAATGAAGACAGCCAATTCCGCTGAAAAATAATCCACACCCAAAATAAAGTTTAAATTATAAGCAGAAGATTCAAACTGAAACAGCTGCCTGAAGTACTTTTCTACCAAAAACAGCATCAGAAGAAGAAAACACATCAAAATGGTAGAATTTAGTAAAAGTATGCAAAGAAGACCAAGTTGCTGCTTTGCAAATCTGATCAACCGAAGCTTCATTCCTAAACGCCCAGGAAGTAGAAACTGACCTAGTAGAATGAGCTGTAATCCTTTGAGGCGGAGTTTTACCCGACTCGACATAAGCATGATGAATTAAAGATTTCAACCAAGATGCCAAAGAAATGGCAGAGGCCTTCTGACCTTTCCTAGAACCGGAAAAGATAACAAATAGACTAGAAGTCTTTCGGAAATTCTTAGTAGCTTCAACATAATATTTCAAAGCTCTAACAACATCCAAAGAATGCAATGATCTCTCCTTAGAATTCTTAGGATTAGGACACAATGAAGGAACCACAATTTCTCTACTAATGTTGTTAGAATTCACAACCTTAGGTAAAAATGTAAAAGAAGTTCGCAACACCGCCTTATCCTGATGAAAAATCAGAAAAGGAGACTCACAAGAAAGAGCAGATAATTCAGAAACTCGTCTGGCAGAAGAGATAGCCAAAAGGAACAAAACTTTCCAAGAAAGTAATTTGACGTCCAACGAATGCATAGGTTCAAACGGAGGAGCTTGAAGAGCCCCCAGAACCAAATTCAAACTCCAAGGAGGAGAAATTGACTTAATGACAGGTTTTATACGAACCAAAGCTTGTACAAAACAATGAATATCAGGAAGATTAGCAATCTTTCTGTGAAAAAGAACAGAAAGAGCAGAGATTTGTCCTTTCAAGGAACTTGCAGACAAACCTTTATCCAAACCATCCTGAAGAAAATTGAAAAGTTCTCGGAATTCTAAAAGAATGCCAGGAAAAATGATGAGAAAGACACCAAGAAATATAAGTCTTACAGACTCTATAATATATCTCCCTAGATACAGATTTACGAGCCTGTAACATAGTATTAATCACAGAGTCAGAGAAACCTCTTTGACTAAGAATCAAGCGTTCAATCTCCATACCTTTAAATTTAAGGATTTGAGATCCTGATGGAAAAAAGGACCTTGCGACAAAAGGTCTGGTCTTAACGGAAGAGTCCACGGTTGGCAAGAGGCCATCCGGACAAGATCCGCATACCAAAACCTGTGAGGCCATGCTGGAGCTACCAGCAGAACAAACGAGCATTCCTTCAGAATCTTGGAGATTACTCTTGGAAGAAGAACTAGAGGCGGAAAGATATAGGCAGGATGATACTTCCAAGGAAGTGACAATGCATCCACTGCTTCCGCTTGAGGATCCCTGGATCTGGACAGATACCTGGGAAGTTTCTTGTTTAGATGAGAGGCCATCAGATCTATTTCTGGAAGTCCCCACATTTGAACAATCTGAAGAAATAACTCTGGGTGAAGAGACCATTCGCCCGGATGTAACGTTTGGCGGCTGAGATAATCCGCTTCCCAATTGTCTATACCTGGGATATGAACCGAAGAAACTAGACAGGAGCTGAATTCCGCCCATACCAGAATTCTAAATACTTCCTTCATAGCCAGAGGACTGTGAGTCCCTCCTTGATGATTGATGTATGCCACAGTTGTGACATTGTCTGTCTGAAAACAAATGAACGATTCTCTCTTTAGAAGAGGCCATGACTGAAGAGCTCTGAAAATTGCACGGAGTTCCAAAATATTGATCGGTAATCTCACCTCCTGAGATTCCCAAACCCCTTGTGCTGTCAGAGACCCCCAAACAGCTCCCCAACCTGTCAGACTTGCATCTGTTGAAATTACAGTCCAGGTCAGAAGAACAAAAGAAGCCCCCTGAACTAAACGATGGTGATCTGTCCACCACATCAGAGAGTGTCGTACAATCGGTGTTAAAGATATTAATTGAGATATCTTTGTGTAATCCCTGCACCACTGGTTCAGCATACAGAGCTGAAGAGGTCGCATGTGAAAACGAGCAAAGGGGATCGCGTCTGATGCTGCAGTCATAAGACCTAGAATTTCCATGCATAAAGCTACCGAAGGGAATGATTGTGACTGAAGGTTTCGACAAGCTGATATCAACTTTAGACGTCTCTTGTCTGTCAAAGACAGAGTCATGGACACTGAATCTATCTGAAAACCTAAAAAGGTTACCCTTGTCTGAGGAATAAATTAACTTTTTTGGTAAATTGATCCTCCAACCATGATCTTGAAGAAACAACACAAGTCGATTCGTATGAGATTCTGCTAAATGTGAAGACTGAGCAAGTACCAAGATATCGTCCAAATAAGGAAATACCACAATACCCTGTTCTCTGATTACAGACAGAAGGGCACCGAGAACCTTTGTAAAAATTCTTGGAGCTGTAGCTAGGCCAAACGGTAGAGCCACAAACTGGTAATGCTTGTCTAGGAAAGAGAATCTCAGAAACTGATAGTGATCTGGATGAATCGGAATATGCAGATATGCATCCTGTAAATCTATTGTGGACATATAATGCTCTTGCTGAACAAAAGGCAGGATAGTCCTTACATTTACCATTTTGAATGTTGGTATGCTTACATAACGGTTCAATATTTTTAGATCCAGAACTGGTCTGAAGGAATTCTCCTTCTTTGGTACAATGAAGAGATTTGAATAAAACCCCAGCCCCTGTTCCAGAACTGGAACTGGTATAATTACTCCAGCCAACTCTAGATCTGAAACACATTTCAGAAATGCTTGAGCCTTCGCTAGGTTTACTGGGACACGGGAAAGAAAAAATCTCTTTGCAGGAGGCCTTATCTTGAAGCCAATTCTGTACCCTTTTGAAACAATGTTCTGAATCCAGAGATTGTGAACGGAATTGAACCAAATTTCTTTGAAAAAACGTAATCTGCCCCCTACCAGCTGAGCTGGAATGAGGGCCGCACCTTCATGTGGACTTGGGAGCTGGCTTTGGTTTTTTAAAAGGCTTGGATTTATTCCCGACTGGAGATGGTTTCCAAACTGATACCGCTCCTGAGGATGAAGGATCAGGCTTTTGTTCCTTGTTGTGACGAAAGGAACGAAAACGATTATTAGACCTAAATTTACCTTTAGATTTTTTATCCTGTGGTAAAAAAGTTCCTTTCCCTCCAGTAACAGTTGAGATAATAGAATCCAACTGAGAACCAAATAATCTATTACCCTGGAAAGAAAGGGAAAGCAGAGTAGACTTAGAAGACATATCAGCATTCCAAGTTTTAAGCCATAAAGCTCTTCTAGCTAAAATAGCTAGAGACATATACCTGACATCAACTCTAATGATATCAAAGATGGCATCACAAATAAAATTATTAGCATGTTGTAGAAGAATAATAATGCTATGAGAATTATGATCTGTTACTTGTTGCGCTAAAGCTTCTAACCAAAAAGTTGAAGCTGCAGCAACATCCGCTAAAGATATAGCAGGTCTAAGAAGATTACCTGAACACAAGTAAGCTTTTCTTAGAAAGGATTCAATTTTCCTATCTAAAGGATCCTTAAAGGAAGTACCATCTGCCGTAGGAATAGTAGTACGCTTAGCAAGAGTAGAGACAGCCCCATTAACCTTAGGGATTTTGTCCCAAAATTCTAATCTGTCAGATGGCACAGGATATAATTGCTTAAAACGTTTAGAAGGAGTAAAAGAATTACCCAAATTATTCCATTCCCTGGAAATTACTTCAGAAATAGCACCAGGGACAGGAAAAACTTCTGGAATAACTACAGGAGATTTAAAAACCTTATCTAAATGTTTAGATTTAGTATCAAGAGGACTAGAATCCTCAATTTCTAATGCAATTAGTACTTCTTTAAGTAAAGAACGAATAAATTCCATTTTAAATAAATATGAAGATTTATCAGCATCAACCTCTGAGACAGAATCCTCTGAATCAGAAGAACCAATATCAGTATCAGAATGATGATGTTCATTTAAAAATTCATCTGAAAAATGAGAAGTTTTAAAAGACTTTTTACGTTTACTAGAAGGAGGAATAACAGACATAGCCTTCTTAATGGATTTAGAAACAAAATCTCTTATGTTATCAGGAACACTCTGAGTATTAGATGTTGACGGAACAGCAACAGGTAATGTAACAGTACTAAAGGAAATATTATCTGCATTAGCAAGTTTGTCATGACAAACAGTACAAACAACAGCTGGAGGAACAGATACCAAAAGTTTACAGCAGATACACTTAGCTTTGGTAGCTCCAGCACCAGGCAGGGATTTTCCAGAAGTATCTTCTCACTCAGCTTCAACGTGGGACATCTTGCAATATGTAATAGAAAAAACAACATATAAAGCAAAATTGATCAAATTCCTTAAATGACAGTTTCAGGAATGGGAAAAAAATGCCAGTGAACAAGCTTCTAGCAACCAGAAGCACAAAATAATGAGACTTAAATAATGTGGAGACAATAGTGACGCCCATATTTTTTTAGCGCCAAAAAAGACGCCCACATTATTTGGCGCCTAAATGCTTTTGGCGCCAAAATGACGCCACATCCGGAACGCCGACACCTTTGGCGCAAAAAACGTCAAAAATGACGCAACTTCCGGCGACACGTATGACGCCGGAAACAGAAAAAATGTTTGCGCCAAAAAAGTCTGTGCCAAGAATGATGCAATAAAATGAAGCATTTTCAGCCCCCGCGAGCCTAACAGCCCACAGGGAAAAGTCAAATTTTTAAGGTAAGAAAAAATGATTTATTCATATGCATTATCCCAAATATGAAACTGACTGTCTGAAATAAGGAACGTTGAACATCCTGAGTCAAGGCAAATAAATGTTTGAATACATATATTTAGAACTTTATATAAAAGTGCCCAACCATAGCTTAGAGTGTCACAGAAAATAAGACTTACTTACCCCAGGACACTCATCTACATGTAGTAGAAAGCCAAACCAGTACTGAAACGAGAATCAGTAGAGGAAATGGTATATATAAGAGTATATCGTCGATCTGAAAAGGGAGGTAAGAGATGAATCTCTACGACCGATAACAGAGAACCTATGAAATAGACCCCGTAGAAGGAGATCACTGCATTCAAATAGGCAATACTCTCCTCACATCCCTCTGACATTCACTGCACGCTGAGAGGAAAACCGGGCTCCAACCTGCTGCGGAGCGCATATCAACGTAGAATCTAGCACAAACTTACTTCACCACCTCCATAGGAGGCAAAGTTTATAGAACTGATTTGTGGGTGTGGTGAGGGGTGTATTTATAGGCATTTTGAGGTTTGGGAAACTTTGACCCTCCTGGTAGGAATGTATATCCCATACGTCACTAGCTCATGGACTCTTGCTAATTACATGAAAGAAATATTGATTTTAAATAATGATTTAAGCTTTATGTTGCAAATATTAGTGTCACTAATGACATTTATTATTATTATTATCATTATTAGTATTGATTGGTAAAGCATTCCCTGAATTCTGTAGTGCTTGATGTAGTCACAATTGCTTTGATCAATGCTTCTTACTGGCACAGTCTATTCAAAATGAAACTGTCATGATTCAGATAGGACATGCAATTTTAAACAACTTTCCAATGCACTTTTATCATCAAATTTGCTTTGTTCTCTTGGTTGTCTTAGTTGAAAGCTAAACCTAGGTAAGCTCATATGCTAATTTCTAAGCCCTTAAAGGCCATTTTTTATCTAAATGCATTTTACAGTTTTTCACAGCTAGAGGGCGTTAGTTCATGCGTGCCATATAGATAACATTTTGCTCACGCCGATGGAGTTACTTATGAAAGGGCACTGATTGATTAAAACTCTAGTCTTTCAAAAGAACTGAAATAAGGGGGCAGTCTGCAAAGGCTTAGATACAAGGTAATCACAGAGGTAAAAAGTATATTAATATAACTGTGTTGGTTATGCAAAACGGGGAATGGGTAATAAAGGAATTATCTATCTTTTTAAACAATAACATTTCCGGAGACTGTCCCTTTAAAAACTGTTACGGCACACTAACAGGTAATATTTTAAGCATTACTTTGGGATAGAGCAGGTTAATACCCATGGTTACCGATCAGCTGATTATTTCAACTGTCGGCTAATTCAGATATCCTGAAAATGTCGCGTACTCTTGTGCACTGTTACTTAAATGGTATCTTTTAGTAAGATGATCATAGTTTGTATTATAAAAAGACTACAGGCCTATAGTAGCTGTGATAAAAGAATAAAGGTCTTTTTAACTAGAGGCTAGAATTTATGTGTATACTTGTGCCAGACAAAACTAAGCCATAACCGTAAACGTGTCTGCCTTGCCAGTTCAGGAGATAGAGTAAGCCGCAGTATAAGTTTAAATCAGATGATTTTGTCACCCACCCAATAAGACACCAATGGTTGTGCACAAAGCATTTGAGCTGTTCCCCAGGGAGCTAGCACCAACAGAGGGAAAGCTGCAGCATGGTTTGTGTGTTGTTGAGTGTGCTGCTGACAGAAATCGTCATCAAGAACTGTAAATCATTGTTGCCACCATCAAGGCCTAGCAGAGCTCACAGCACAGACACACAGTGGTATATTTCAAGGTGAGTGAGTGTGGTGGGAGGCCTGCTGGGTGAGTTCACATGTGGCGTGACTCATGCAGGTAAGGTGCATAGGTGTTTATTGCAACTAGGCCAGGACAAGCCATGTTTGGCTGTTTTGTTGCAGGCTGCAAAAAAATCCAACAACATTTGACTTGGTTTCATTTTGCAGCTTGCGTGATTGTGGGATAACAATTTATATCCACATAATGACGCATAAGGAGTTTGGCATGGTGATGTCTCAGCATTTTCCTGGCTGGTAACAGGTAAAGAGATTCAGTAAGCAACAGCAACATCAGTTTAATTTGGATGATATTGTCCCCCACCCAGTAAAACACCAAGGGTAGTGCCCTGTTCCCATGCACACAGCATTTGAGCTGTTCCCTAGTGAGGTAGCACCATCAGAGGAGGAGCAGCAGAATGGGTTGTGTTGTTGAGTGTGACACAACTCAACCAGATCACGGTACTGACTGACCACTTATTGCTTGGTTTAATCAATCTTCATGTATTTGTGAATTGAGCTACTGGTGGGAAGAGAGTTTAAAGAAGCAAAGCAACCCCTCCCTATAAGGCCTAAGCCCTAAAGTCCACTTTAGCATGACAGGTGACAAAGAACATGATTACTGTAAATAAGGCCTAGCAAAGGGGTGGCCTCAGAACAAACTGCTGTAACAGGAAGAGAATGGCAGTACAAATATGTGAACTTTTAAGGAAAAATATAATAAAATATCTTATATAAATAATTTATCAAAATTTATTATTAAACAAAAAACAGTAAATGAATGAATAATTGCTGAATAATCACAAATACCCAGGTTTAATCATAAAACAAAACAAAAGACAGTTCTTTTCTTTTTTTTTTTTGTAAATGTGTATCTTTTAAGAAAAAACAAAACACTTTCTCCCCGTAGCTTATATCTCACAGATTTTTTTAAATGTAAACATAAAAAAAGCAAGGCAAAAAACCCCCAAAAAACAGTTAAATTTACAGTAATGTTTTCAGCTTGCTATCTTGTCTTGCCATTCTGTCCCATATACTATAATGACAAGGGACAAAAAGATGGAAACTAAGTGACAATGAGGCCAAGCCTAATAATCGTGCAGGTCCCAGGCATCGCCTGAGACCAGACAATTGGCTTACAACACCATCAGAATCATGAGATCGATCCACTCCGGAGCACCCTCGGACCCATGCCCGCATCACATATTCAACAAAATGGGTTACATCATCGCCCCTGAGCTCTGCAGCACCATCAACTGCTCTATCGAAACCGGCACCTTCCCGGATGATTGGAAGCATGCAAAATTAAAACCTCTACTGAAAAAACCCACGGCTGACCCAAATGATCCGAAGAACTACCGCCCCATCTCTCTGCTCCCCTTTGCGGCCAAAGTCATCTAGAAGTCCATCTACGTGCCACTCGTTGACCACATCGATGCCAACCACACCCTGGACCCCTCCCAATCCGGTTTCAGGAGCAACCACAGCACTGAGACCGCCCTCCTTGCCGCCACAGACAACATCCTTGCCCTACTCGATCGAGGATGGAATGCCGCCCTCATCCTCCTAGACCTCTCAGCAGCATTTGACACTGTCTCCCACCTCACCCTCCGCACCCGCTTACACGATGTCGGCATACGCGACAAAGCCCTGAAATGGATCACCTCCTTCCTCACCAGCAGAACCCAGAAAGTTAGACTCCCACCCTTAACCTTAAAGCCCACAGAGATCAGCTGTGGTGTACCCCAAGGCTCTTCGCTGCACCCCACCCTATTCAACATCTACATGGCCCCTCTCGCCGCCATCGCCTGATGACACAAACTCAACATCGTCTCCTACGCCAACAACACCCAGCTAATCATTTCACTCACCGCAAAGAGAAACGTCCACAAAGGGCTGACAGCAGTCGCCACCTGGATGAGCTACAACTGCCTAAAGCTGAACGCAGACAAGACCGAGGTCCTCCTCCTCGGTCCCACCACATCCGTCTGGAATAACTCCTGGTGGCCCACAGCCCTCGGACTCCCTCCAACCCCCACCGACCATGCACGAAATCTAGGCGTCATCCTGGACTCATCGCTCTCCATGGACTGACAAATCAACGCCGTCTCCTCTGCATGCTTCCACACACTCCACCTGCTGCTAAAGATCTTCAAACGGATCCCAACCGAGACCAGGAAGACTGTCACCCACGCCCTCGTCAGCAGCCGACTGGGCTATGGCAACGCACTCTCTGCCGGCTCCACCATCAAGCTCCAACAGAGACTCCAGCGTATCCAGAACGCCTCGGCCAGACTCATCCTCGACATCCCTCGCCAATGCCACATCACCAAACACCTGTGGGACCTGCACTGGCTCCCCATCAACAAAAGAATAACCTTCAAGCTTCTCACCCACGCATTCAAGGCCCTCCACAACATCGGTCCCGAATACATGAACCACTGCGTTACCTTCTACACCCCCACCAGACAACTTCGATCGGCAGACCAAGCCCTCACAGTTATCCCCTGCATCAGGAAAAGCACAGCGGGAGGCAGATCCTTCTCTCACCTGGCAGCCAAGACTTGGAACACCCTCCCGCGGCACCTCAGACAGCTACCGCCCTAAGTTCAGAAAGGACCTCAAGACCTGGCTCTTCGACTGAACTGCAACCCTCAGCACCTTGAGACCGTTACGGGTGAATAGCCGTGCTTTACAAGAACCCAATAGAGTCACCACTACCAAACACAGACCACGACTCTATCTTCTATTCCGACAAAGGTGAAAAGATTAAGAATAGTGGACTGGGCGCAAGCAGTTTTAAACATTAGTAAACAAATTTGTATTAATGTTTTTAATGCCAGTCCTGAAAATCAATCTACCTGGAAATGTCATGCAGGGTATCCCAGCTTGAGCACATTTAATTTCAAGAAGGTCTTCTGTTCGACAAGGTTTGGGTCGAACTATGACCTCTGAGAATTAAGCATGTTGCCAGTGATAGAAAAAATTCTCTTTCTTTGGATACTGCTAGTTGGACATGAAAGCTCCTAGGAAACTAAAGAGAGGGCATGCCATACAGTAGGCTTCTGATCCAAGTATACTAATAGATCAGAAGAAGAAGGTGTTGGAGGTTCAGATAAGTAGTCATTCAACATCTCAGAAGTGCTAGTACTCTTGCTTGTAGAGGTGTGGGTGGTCCAGACCAAATTCACAAGGACCAGGGCCCACAATGCTGTTGCTCCAGTATGTTGGCTCTCAACGTACATGCAATATATTTGTTGATCAATAAGAGAAGGGTCTGGACACTGTCTCACCCTCTTGGCCTTTCAAACTAGACTAAGATCTCTCCACTTAGTCGATAAAGGAAAACAAATATTGGAATTTATGAAAGGCGCTATTGCAGCTGAGGGTAATTTGCTTGTTTAATATTAAAATTTATAAAGAGGTATTAATTACCATGTATCACATAAATGAACCTCTATGGGTTATGTTAAATATTATATGTATAATAAAACACAATTTGCAAGTAAAACAGCTACACTGTCCATCCTCTCGTGAGGAGAAATGGGAAATTTAATTGTATACATTTCTATTTCACACATTGCACTTTTGAAATTGCACGTTAGTTAGTATTAGATACAGCATTTAGATCAGCATTTAGATTCAGCATTCAGATCAGCATAGATCAGCATTGTCTTTTTATCTAAGATTGGTTAATGTTTTTATATAAGCGCAGTACGGTTGTGGCCACAACTTACTATTCATTTTTTATTCTTTGTACCATATATTGATTAAATATTCATTTAATGTTTTTACTTGCAAATTGTGTTTTATTATACATATAATATTTAGCATAACCCATAGAGGTTCATTTATGTGATACATGGTAATTAATACCTCTTTATAAATTTTAATATTAAACAAGCAAATTACCCTCAGCTGCAATAGCGCCTTTCATAATTTCCAATATTTGTTTGCAATATATTTGTTGCTCCGGTATGTCGGGTCTCAACGCGCATGCAATATATTTGTTGCTCCAGTATGTCGGGTCTCAACTCGCATGCAATATATTTGTTGCTCCAGTATGTCGGGTCTCAACGCGCATGCAATATATTTATTGCTCCGGTATGCCGGGTCTCAACGCGCATGCAAAATATTTATAAACAACTTTTATTCATTAGTAGAAAGAACATAGAACGTTCATCAGTATGTTTAAAGGGACATAAAATCCAAAATTTTTCTTTCATGATTCAGGGAACAATTGAGTTCTTAAACCTCATGGAATTTAATTTTGATCATTATATTTTTTAAAAAATTGATGATTCCACCAGGCTAAAATTGTTTGAATAACATTTTGTGTAATTCCCTCAAAAAAAATGTCATATCCTGCGAGTTAATTTGACCATCCTATGGGGGTTTGAATACAGTATTTAGATCTCGTAGTTCAATTACCAATTATTATCATTAAAATAATAGATTAATATTGCTCAGCATTATTATTTTCAAATTTAACATGTCCCATTCATTGCATGTATGCACTAGTATTATTTCATACACCTTTTAAGCGTTTAATCTCTTGCATAACCTTCAAAATAATTTTTTGATAATTTTTATTATTCCTTAATATTATTTCACAATTAATTATGTTTGTGATCATCAAGCAATTCAAGTATTTACATTTCACAACATACTCTTATACCTTGTATCATCATGTAATTATCATCATTTTAGTGGAGGCTTTGATTATTACGATACCCAAGTCAAATAAAGATCCTATACATTGTGCCAATTATAGACCTATTTCATTTATCAACCTTGATGTAAAGATCTATTCCAAATTGATCGCCAATAGGATAGTATGCTTATTGCCTTCCATTATACAGATAGACCAAGTTGGTTTCACCCATGGTAGACAAGGCCCCAAAAATACACGCAAACTGCTTCATGTGATCTCTGAATCCGCGAAATCGAGATATCCCATCGTGGCCCTGTCACTTGATGCTGAAAAAGCGTTTCACAGGGTGCAATGGGACTATATTTGGCAGGTCTTAAATTCATTTGGCTTCCCCCCACAATTCATTAGGGCCCTGTACTCTGCTCCATTTGCAACTGTTAAGGGTGTGGGTTTCCAATCCAGAACCTTTTCCATAACAAATGGTACCCGGCAGGGCTGTCCTCTTTCCCCCCTGATTTTTGCCCTGGCTATGGAACCCCTGGCCCAAGAAATCAGACTCTCTCAGAAAATAGAGGGTGTCACAATAGTCAGTCGTACCGAAAAAAACAGTCTTTTTGCAGACGATTTGACCATTCTACTAACCAACCCATGCTCCTTAATAGACAAAGTCTTTAAAACCCTAAACATTTTCGGAACCCCGAGCCTCTATAAAGTTAATGTTCTCAAAACCGAAGCTCTAGAGATAAACCTAGATACAGATACTTTAACCGACCTTAGGTCTCGCTTTTGCTTCGAATGGAACACTGATTTAATCAAACGCTTGGGAATTGTATCGCAGCTTAAATCACTGAGTGACTTTTTTTTTTTTTTTTTCAAATAGTTTTATTGATAATTTTCTCAATAATACAATAATGCAATGGTGTTAATAGAATAACATGTCTCACTGAGTGACTTTTAACATCTATATCAGCAACCGCTGTTTACCGCATATGAAAATAACAAATAGTTATTTTCAACTTATACTGGGAGGTCTACTATAAATTTAAAACTTCAATACAATGGATATATACTAGTAACTGCAACTGACACAAAGTAAAGGAGAAAATCGCAGCTTAAATCATTGAATGACTTTTTATATGAAACGCCGTTCTAACATCCTGTGAACCAAAGCGCCTATAAATACTAATATATACACATAACACATTAGTGATTTTTGTCTTGAATTATATGGTATATTTTACCTTCTTTTGAAAAACGGCATCAATCTCGTTACTAAGATCATCAAGAGCTGAATATTAAGATATAAGTATTTCCTACATAAATTAAAGATATGCTTTAATTATATATTTCTTAAGTGAATATACACATCAATCTGAGTATCAAGCATATTTTCATAATAATACTGTTTATATGGATATCTATCTATCTATCTATAAAATAAAGTCTAACTGCAGTTCACTACCTTATGATATTTAACCTTCTTTCTGATCCTACACTAGGATCTCCCCTATAGCTTTTTTGAGCTAATCTACCAGTGTGTAATAATATTTACTGACTATGAATATTCTGACTATGGATTAATATTGACATCCTAGGCCAGATTTGTTACCAATAATTTCCACTGTTGGTAAATAAACTAATATATATTAACCACCATTTTCCTGTGTTTTTAAAGTTGTTTTTTTGTGTGTATGTGTAATATCCCCTTTTTAAATATGTTCCTATTAAAGATTATATTTTAATTCATACATACCCCCTCTTTTTTCACCCATTTCTACAGGGAGTGCAGAATTATTAGGCAAGTTGTATTTTTGAGGATTAATTTTATTATTGAACAACAACCATGTTCTCAATGAACCAAAAAAACTCATTAATATCAAAGCTGAATAGTTTTGGAAGTAGTTTTTAGTTTGTTTTTAGTTATAGCTATTTTAGGGGGATATCTGTGTGTGCAGGTGACTATTACTGTGCATAATTATTAGGCAACTTAACAAAAAACAAATATATACCCATTTCAATTATTTATTTTTACCAGTGAAACCAATATAACATCTCAACATTCACAAATATACATTTCTGACATTCAAAAACAAAACAAAAACAAATCAGTGACCAACATAGCCACCTTTCTTTGCAAGGACACTCAAAAGCCTGCCATCCATGGATTCTGTCAGTGTTTTGATCTGTTCACCATCAACATTGCGTGCAGCAGCAACCACAGCCTCCCAGACACTGTTCAGAGAGGTGTACTGTTTTCCCTCCTTGTAAATCTCACATTTGATGATGGACCACAGGTTCTCAATGGGGTTCAGATCAGGTGAACAAGGAGGCCATGTCATTAGATTTTCTTCTTTTATACCCTTTCTTGCCAGCCACGCTGTGGAGTACTTGGACGCGTGTGATGGAGCATTGTCCTGCATGAAAATTATGTTTTTCTTGAAGGATGCAGACTTCTTCCTGTACCACTGCTTGAAGAAGGTGTCTTCCAGAAACTGGCAGTAGGACTGGGAGTTGAGCTTGACTCCATCCTCAACCTGAAAAGGCCCCACAAGCTCATCTTTGATGATACCAGCCCAAACCAGTACTCCACCTCCACCTTGCTGGCGTCTGAGTTGGACTGGAGCTCTCTGCCCTTTACCAATCCAGCCACGGGCCCATCCATCTGGCCCATCAAGACTCACTCTCATTTCATCAGTCCATAAAACCTTAGAAAAATCAGTCTTGAGATATTTCTTGGCCCAGTCTTGACGTTTCAGCTTGTGTGTCTTGTTCAGTGGTGGTCGTCTTTCAGCCTTTCTTACCTTGGCCATGTCTCTGAGTATTGCACACCTTGTGCTTTTGGGCACTCCAGTGATGTTGCAGCTCTGAAATATGGCCAAACTGGTGGCAAGTGGCATCTTGGCAGCTGCACGCTTGACTTTTCTCAGTTCATGGGCAGTTATTTTGCGCCTTGGTTTTTCCACACGCTTCTTGCGACCCTGTTGACTATTTTGAATGAAACGCTTGATTGTTCGATGATCACGCTTCAGAAGCTTTGCAATTTTAAGAGTGCTGCATCCCTCTGCAAGATATCTCACTATTTTTGACTTTTCTGAGCCTGTCAAGTCCTTCTTTTGACCCATTTTGCCAAAGGAAAGGAAGTTGCCTAATAATTATGCACACCTGATATAGGGTGTTGATGTCATTAGACCACACCCCTTCTCATTACAGAGATGCACATCACCTAATATGCTTAATTGGTAGTAGGCTTTCGAGCCTATACAGCTTGGAGTAAGACAACATGCATAAAGAGGATGATGTGGTCAAAATACTCATTTGCCTAATAATTCTGCACTCCCTGTATTAATCTGCCCAATAGGTCTTAAAGGAAAGTGAGTGCTACACAAGTGTACATTTGTGTCAGTCTAAGACTGATTTTTTTGTACTTGGGAATTCATATTGGTCCTGATATTTCTAAAGTTATTCGGTGCAATTTCAAGCCGCTGATTCTGGAAATTAAGAAACTGCTTAATAGATGGTATTTTAGAGAAATCTCTTGGATGGGCCGCATAGCCACCCTAAAACTAGACTGGGTTTAAAATGGTCAGCAACAGAATTTCTGGATTGTGACATCCTCTACCTGTATGGGATCTTAAGTGCCAGGGTATTGGTTTATCAGCCCAGGGGAGGCCCAAGTGGTAATTCTAGTAGTGCACAGAATAAGGTGAAGATAGGAAGAAAGTTGTACAGATCTCAACAAGATCTATGACGATAGCATATGTTAAGGGGAGGGCACCCAGTCCCAATCACATTTACAGCTTCATAGTGGCCACAGTCAGCTCATGTAGAATCCTTTTTATGCAGAGAACCAAACTGTATAATGTCCATTGTAGAATGTCCATTGATCTATTTGCAAAAAGTTCCTGGTAATAATTTGCCAACTTCAGGTGTCCTTAACAAATTTCTGGCGTGAGAGAGAGCCTTGTTTCCCTTTTCTGCTATGTAAGAGCCCTTACACTTCCTTTTAAACAGGTTCCAAGGCCTCTAGCTTTATAGCAAAAAATGGCGTCTAGCGCCAAAAGGGTATTTTAGGCACAGTGTTTTAGATGCTAGGAGCCGCCAGCATTGAAGTGTTGTTTAAACTCGCAGTCGTAGAGGACCTTAGTGATAAGCACTGTTGCATGATTGTGTAGTGTGGCCTGGGGCTCACTCACGGTATTCAGACCGGGACCCAGTTCCGGATTGTTACTCCTCTATCCGTAGTAGTAGCTTGGCCTCTTTACGTCTCTTTGTTCAGACCAACAATCGATGGTGATATCGGACCAGAGCTGGTCTCTGACCATCCGGCTAATGTGCTCAAACTCAGCAATCTGGGTAAGAAACAAGGCCTGCTCCCTGCAAACCATGGCAATCTCAGCCAGGCCATTTCTAGCCTGCAGTACATAAAAACAGAGGTATGGCCGTCTCACAGTTTCTGCAGCGTCGTTGGGTGATGCGCATATAGTCCGGTAGTTGTGCCCAGGGTTTTAAGGCAATTTTTAGGTAGGGATAAAGAGGAAATATTCAATTATTTAACTTTGCAGCACGGAGCTCTTAGTATTATGCGTCTGCACAGCCTGGCTGTTGGCTCCGCCTCACCGTTTTTGACACTTGTCTTTAGAATATTATATGCCAGACATTTACTAGTCTGAACCTGTCTCATAAGGACCATCCTTATACTGGGAACTTTAAACAACAAATATTATATACTGAAGTCACATTTCCTTTGGTCCTTTTGGAGGGGCAACACACAAGTGCTGGGAACTGGTCCTATTTGAGGCGCAGCACACAAGTGCATATTGGATCTTTCCTTATCTTAGTCTAATTGCTATTTGTATTTTTTATTGTTATAATATATATATATATATATATATATATAGTAGAATTATATTAATAATTTTTTAATATTATATGGAGAAACTAACAATTGCTTGTTTTACACATTCATATAATTGTTTTATGCCCATGAACTATTAATTGTATCCTATAATTATATTCTGGCAACTCTTATCTTTAACATGTAATCAAACCAATTGCAGCCTCTAACCTATGCTTCTAGCTCTGCTTCACTGACGTGCTTTTCCCCTTTGGCTTGTCACCACAATTTAGTTTTCATTATTTTGTTCTTTTTTTATGACCTTTCTGTGAAAAGTGATTGCAAGTATTGATCTTCCCATTCTGAGTATCTTGAGTTGCCAGACCTGAGATCAAATGATGCTTTTGCACTGTGTTGTTTAATGATAGCTGTAAGTCACCTCTCACCTTCACTGAAAAGGCAGCGTTTACCAAGTGGTGACAAGAGTCTAACAGGGTATTTAGGAGATTTTAGTCTTAAAACACTGTTTATAATACTGATCTCATTTTTAAAAATCCTATCATTTTTATAATATATAAATCTTAAGTAAACGTTGAAACCAATACAACAATATATGAAGACAAAAAGTATATAAAACATGTCTAATTTGAATATAAGTTATACATTTTTTTTTTATAGATTAGTTTGTATTTTACAAAATAATTGCACCAAAAAAGTTGTCTGTTTTAAAAATTAGACAATTCTACCTGAGACCTCATATCTGAGCACTTATAACATGTGTGCAATTTGTTTTCTATAATTTATATTAGACAGTGTTATTATGAGTGTAGAAGATCCTGTAGGGACAAAAAAAGAGGCGCCATATAGGCACTATTGGCCATCCTTATATATTTGTTAACCCACCAGGCATAGAGGACATTGTTTTTATCTCAATTGGTACCTTTACCAGTGTCCCCTCTGTGCTTGTGGGTCTCTGTTTGTATCCCCATGGTACCTATCTGGTTGGTGTACACAATATGTTTTATATTTATTAGATTTAATATTATTGTTATATGTTTTTATATGTATATACTCTCATTCCAGTTAATATGGGGTCACTCTTGATCGCCTATGGAGGTTTTTTATTTATTTAAGTTTATATCTCCATTATCGATCTTTTGAAGGTTTATATATTCTAGCAATTGGCTTTTTATATATTTCATTTTTATAACACACCAATATCTGTGTCTGTGGTATATTGTCAATTTGTATTCTACATTCCCTTAGCATATGACTTGTAAATTGTGATACGCTGGTGCAACCACTGTTTTCATTATGATATTTTGATATATTGTGTCACATGCTAGATATTATTGTATTAATTTGTTTGCTTAATTTTGTCATTGGCATTGTTATTGTCTATTTAATTAAATGTATATGCATTTATGTATTTGTACCTTCCTCCATCATGCGGCTGTATGAATACGAATACACATTCGTTATCGTATTTAACAATGTTTTCCTCAAATCACTATATTAGATTTTGCGCTTGATACTGAAACTTTTTTTGGGGGTATGTACTTGTACTGCCCTATGATTGGTTGGAGGTCATTTTATTTAGAGCAAGGAATTTTAAGTTTTTTACAGCCTGATGAAACGGCATTATACGGCCGAGAAACGCATTGCTATTTTTAAGTGTACTTTTAATAAATTAGACACTTTTTATCAAACTTGCTCTACGTTCTATTCACTTTTCCACCTATGGGGCATGCTTGATCCCAAATGAGGCTGCTTGTTTCGTACCACACACATCCTGCGGCTCATTGATATTTGGTGTAGCATTGGGGTTCCTGCATCCGGATTGGTGAATGTTCTCCACGTGACCGGACCTGTGGCATGCTAGTGAGTCTGTTGGGCGACTGTTGAGGTCACGATCTGATGTGTTTGGCACTCCGGTTGTGCCTCCGCCTTTGTGAGTAGCCACCAGCTAGGGTTTGTTCCTGTCCTCTTTGTTTCTGTTGTGCAGACGATACTGCTCTATGTGGCGCCTCTTTTTTCTGTCCCTGCAGGATCTTCTATCTTCATCTACACGCTCAAGAGTGCTTCCATTTTCGTCTGGAGTTCCATCCTACTTTTTACAAGCGCACCTCTCCTAGGGCTTCTATGCTCTAGACCTATTGACTGACTATTATTTATTATGAGTGTAACTAGACTGTAACTGTAATTTATTTTTTATATGTTTTGTGACACTTTTTTGTTTCACAAAACAGTTAAATTGATGATAATTTTTATACTTTATGAAAATGGATTCTCTTAATACAACATTTATATATAATAGTCACTAGCTTTTTACATTTGTTTTTATTTATTTAGATATCCAAACACTTATGATTCTATTCCAGCATTTTCATGCTCTGCACCCCCCCCCCTTGTACTTCCTTGATTTTGCACTGTGAGTTAGAGAGCAGTCCCACCCGTGCTGCTCTCTAAATTTCTCACGCCTGCTCAACGCTCCACAGCTGGCTCTGCAGATGCTCTGTATCTAATGAGCTGTGGGCATCTGTGTTTTCAAAATTGGTATTGCGCATGCGTTGCTTGAACACTGAGAATAAGCATGACATTGGGAACGCATGCGCAAAGGATAAAAAAAATTTCTCCTCCTCAACCATGCCAAAATGCCACAATTCTGATTGGAGAACAGCGAAAACATCATAGGTAAAAAAAAAAAAAAATCACAGGGCTGCTGGAGCGTGCAATACAATCGGGGCGGTTTGGCAGAGATTACCAATAAACAGCTGTATTAAATTTACCATCATTTTAACCACAGCTCTGAGTACGCACTAACCCGATGAGTGTTAACTTGAATTGTGCTCAAGCAATCGCTTTTACTTTCAACTTGTAATATGAGTGCAATTTAAGCTGCATGCAAACAATCGCAAAAACCTGATATCACTTGCACAAAAATGTTTGTGCTCCACTCGTAATCTGGACAAAAATGTTTTGGGTTTTCCCCCTGTCTTCAGGTAGACAACTTATAAAATGCATCAATACAATAATCTGTAATGCTTGTGGGATATTTCTCTATCAGACCAAACTTGGCTAGTAGTCTTCTTATCCCGGCGTCAAGTGGAAGGATAGGAAATATCCCAGAGAACAGAGTTAGTTTATGAAATGAGGTAAGCAGTACTCACGGTAGACAGGGTAGTCCTTCACGGCAATAAGATGAAGGCAGAGAATGGTCAAGACAGGCAGAACCCGGCAGAACCCGGCAAGACAGGCAATCCAGCAGAATAGCAGTTCATGGGAAAACCAATAGAATGGTCAGGAACAGGCAGGTGTCAGCAACAAGGGAAAGCAGACAGGCAGATTTCAGTAACGATATGGCAATCCAGCAGTACAAGGGTTAAGCAAGCAGAGTGGTCAGACAGGCAGAGTTGAGTAAGTTGAGTAATTGGGATCAAACCAATTTGTGTTTAAACAGAACTTTTCATTTCTTAGTGGAAATATGTACTTGTATTGTTTTCAAAAATTGAATGGAATGAATCCTGTGTAGCAAGAGAGCCAAAACACACCACATCCTCCTTACCAGAAAAATTATGGACTTCTTTTTGTTTAATCAAACTTATCTAGAGTTGGTGTAGACCCCTGTGGATTCTCCTTGTTTGGACAATAGCCGTTTTTTTTTTACAGTGAGCTGGACTACTGCAGAATTTCCAGCCTGCCCTACTAGCACCATAGGGTGCATTAAACTTGTGAGTACCATTTGTTTTGCTATCTATTCCACTTGTGTCGGTGGTACTAGGCCATTGTGGCGTAACTGTGTTCTTTCTTTTACAGACCATCTTTCATCAGGATTCGACCATCCTTCGACAGAGTTCTGCCTCTAGATTGGAGATTTGTTTGGGACATTTTGGTTTTTATATATACAAACCGGAGATGCACTCACAGGACTTTTTCAGAAAAAAGATTTTAATGGAACGTTTTCGGGGTTCACAACCCGTTCATCAGCATGCAGCAGTGCAACACAACAAACTCTTTTATAGTGTATAATAAACAAGTACACAAACCTAGTAATCTCCAAAAGTGCGCCAAATCTTTGGTCTTGGAACGCAAGCCGCATTCCACCGTAAGTGCCGAAGCCGGAAGTTCAACTACGTCACTTCCGGTTTTCGTGTATAGTAAAGTCACTCACATAATAATAATGGATAAGTGTAAACTGTGTAATAAACTTAATGTGACATGTCGGGAGTAAAAAGCAATCTATTGAGAAATATAAAAGGAACATTATACAGAAATATTGTGATTCAAACAAAAACGTTGATTCTGTGCAGATAAATCACCATGGCAACCATCCCCATGGTAACGTCAGTAAACCAACACATGTGATTATTCAAAAAGGGTAACAAATATCGTTATGTTAAACATTGAAATAATCAGCGCCAATTTTGTGCATATGTATAGACAAATAAGAATAGGGTATTAACCTCTTAAGGACATATGATGGAATTTTTCCATCATAAAACAATTGAGCAAACTGAAAGGGTTAAAAATAAAAATGTATTTACAAAATTACTATTGATGCTAGGCACTCTTCATAGTAAATTAAAAACAAAAAATAGGGCTATATCATAATGTTGATAGTGGTACACATATTGCAGCAAAAGAAGTAAACTGACTACCAGATGTAAGAGGCTTAAACCCATCCAGCTACTAATGTATTCAGGAGGGGAAAGAGAAGGAGAGAGACACATAAGTATTGTTCACAATGTATCCACACGCTAATTATGTCATATATATGCTATTAAAATGCAAGTCCAGGTTGCATACTTGGAGTGATATTCAGCATACATCAGCGAGACATAAATAAAACTTTGACCAATCTGAGGATACATTCTAGTGATATCTGCCTGTAAATCTAGAGATGTATGCTATAATATCCCCAACTGGGGTAACCCGTGTTGATAACGGAAATTAAGCATATTAGTGCAGTGTGGGTAACACATCAAGGAGGGCCAGGCTTCCACTAGAGGATATGAAAGCGAATAGATCCCATTCCACAGTGCTGTGAATCATGTGCAAACCTCCCCCAATGAAGGGAGTGGTATTATACATAAATAAACACAGAGCCACCATGCCCACCTTGCACGGTACCCCAAGTATGTAGCACTTCAAGTCGAAATCACAAAAGACTCTTAAAGTCTGGCATGGTGTTTAAACCACCGGGTTGTATGGTGCCCAGACGAAACATCCACTGTGCCTCACAACGGAGGAGTTGCTTGTTGCGATCACCACCTCTCTCCAATGCGGGTATGTGGTCAATTAGGATGTAACGTATGAAGGAAACTGAATGTCCCTTCTCAGCACAGTGTCGTGCCACCGGTTGTTCTGATTCACCTTGTTTTAGGGCAGTCCTTATGGCGTGTCGATGGTTGGCCATGCGCTCATGTAGTGAGCCAGAGGTTTTGCCCACATAAAAACTCGAACATGGACAAAATAAAAGATACACTACGTGAGTGGTAGTGCACTTAATAGAGTGTCTGATGGTAAATGACCGATTTGTGTGTGGGTGATGGAATGTTTTTGGGCACTTCAATCTGCTTCTTGGGGTACCCCCTATTAACCATCCTGTCAGTTCCTCTTTGGCTTTTTTATATCCACTTGTTTGGGAACAGTTTCTTTTCGCCCTCATCATTTGCCCTTTGATAATTCCTTTTATCATGTGTCTAGGGTGATTACTGGTAGCGTGTAAGAGGGCATTACCTGCTATGGGCTTTCGATAGAGGTCAGTTTTAACTTTCTTTGCAGTATCATCTGCACTTAGCCCTAGGTCACGATTGTTAATTTTATCTTTGTTCCACTCATATGTGAATCTCATACCCATAGAATTTCTATTAAAAGATTAAACAAATAGTTCTGACCCTTCTTTGTCACCATCCCAGACCATAATCAGGTTGTCTATAAACCTTTTATAAAGGATTATAGACTTCCTGAACGGATTACCATCTCCTAGGACTAGACTCTGTTCCAGCCACCCCATAAACAAATTAGCATATGAGGGCGCAAACCGCGCCCCCATAGCAGTTCCTTACTTTTGTAGGTAATATTCCCCCTCGAACATTAGATAGTTATGTTTGAGGAAGTACTTGATTAAATCCAATATAAATTATTTGAATCCATTATAAAAGTTTGTTAACCAGTTGAATGTTTCTTTCCACACAAAATCATTAAAGATGTTTAGAACATGCTTAGTATCTTTTAGGTGACTCTCTAATCTTTGGACCAGGGGCTGCAAAATTTCATCCACACAGTTTGAAAGTGGTTCAAGTACTGATCCCAGTCCTGAGACAATCGGTCTCCCTTTTATATAATTCAGCCCTTTGTGTTTTTTAGGCAAATGATAGAAAATGGGTACTTTAGGTTGTTCTTCAAAGAGACTCTCAAATGTAGCTATATTTAAGTGGCCATTTTCCAGCCCCTCATCCAAAATAGATTGCAGCTTTCTCTGTATCCATACTGTAGGATTCATAGACAATTTAGAATAAACAGCTTTGTCGCTTAATTGTCTTATGGAGTCTGCAACATACCAGTTTCTATCACTATACTGTTTCCTTTGTCTGATCTTTTGATGACAATGTTGTCATTTTCCTCAAGTGATTTCACAGCTTCTCTTTCTTTTTTAGTAAGATTAAGCTTAGGTGGCTCAGTATTTTCTTGCTTTTAAAGTATAATGAGCTCTTCCATAACTCTCTTCTGGAATAATTCCAGTTGTTTACCTCTGACTTGTGTTGGATATTCCCACTTTGTCACACAGACACCACGCCAATCACCCTCTAGGCCTGGGCTTCTTGCGGTCCCAGCTGAGGTCAATATGGATTGTTAACATCATAGTCAGAACTCACGCTCTAGAAAAAAAGAAGAAAAAGGGCACCAACAAATGGTGTAGTACTTCCAATATATATGTGGCTAATAATGGTCAAATATGCTCACAAAGTGTTAAGCACTAAGTTGTGCTGTACACACGATCTGGATCTTTTTATACCATCCAGCTAGCATATTAATCGGTCTTTAGGAGATATGGTTCTTTGTCTTCCAAACAATCAAGCTAAAGACAACCACTGAATATGAATGTGTATAAATATGTGTCAGGTTAGAAAATGTCCAGAAGAAGACCCAAATGCTAGGGCGAACTTAAACAACACCCTTGCACTCTGAGTTTAATCCAGGATGTGACCTCATGACAACTTCTATAAAACAAGGTACTCACGATATGGAGCAGTGTTGGTCTGAGTCCTCTGGGAAGCGAAAAGGAATTCTAGATATCAGCCGGACAGACTTCTGAATACGGAGCTGTATTCAGGCAGTTCAGGAATAGTCCTCCACAGATCAAGGAATGCAGGGGTAGACAACTTATACTCAGACAGAAGGAGGGTTAAACAAGAAACAGTTAATAATGCAGGAGTTGGTAACTTGAAATCAAGCAATAAGAGGGTTAAGCCCAGCAAAGTCAGTAATGCAGAATCTGGCAACAGGTTATCAGGCAGTTTGAGGGTAAACACAGCGTAGTCAGTACTTGCAGAGTTTGGCAACAGGTTATCAGGTAGTTTGAGGGTTAACACAGAGTAGTCAGTACTTGCAAAGTTTGGCAACAGGTTATCAGGCAGTTTGAGGGTTAACACAGAGTAGTCAGTACTTGCAGAGTTTGGCAACAGGTTATCAGGTAGTTTGAGGATTAACACAGAGTAGTCAGTACTTGCAGAGTTTGGCAACAGGTTATCAGGCAGTTTGAGGGTTAACACAGAGTAGTCAGTACTTGCAGAGTTTGGCAACAAGTTATCAGGCAGTTTGAGGGTTAACACAGAGTAGTCAGTACTTGCAAAGTTTGGCAACAGGTTATCAGACAGTTTGAGGGTCAACACAGCACAGTACACACAGGAGTCACAAAGGAACAAACAAACGGGCACCGAAGAAACCGGAAGCCCGGAATATGAAGCCTAATTCTGACATCAGCTGAAGGGGATGGCTCAGCCGAGCTAGACGTCGCCCGTGGAAACCAAGCACGCAAGGAGGGCCGCCGGAGCTTCCCGGTGGCTGAGCGTGACAGTGCTCCCTCCTCAAGGACCCCTCCGGGGGACCCGACCAGGCCTGGCAGGGTATTTCATGTGAAAAGACTTGACAAGAGCAGGAGCATGAACATGAGAGGCTGGTTCCCAAGAGCGGTCAGTGATAGGGTAACCCTTCCAATGGACCAGGTAGTACAACCGATTGCCCCGTAGCTTGGAATCCAGAATCTGACTGACCTCGAAATCTGAAGTACCCTTTACGGAAAGTGGAGGAGGTGGTTTACTCTTGATGGAGTACCGGTTGTAGATGACTGGCTTAAGTAGGGATACATGAAACACAGGATGGATCTTGAGGGTCTTGGGTAAGGCCAAGCGGTATGCTGAAGAACAGACTTTGGAAACAATTCGAAAAGGTCCTATGTACTTAGGACCCAACTTTGTACAAGGTTGTTTCAGACGTATGAATCTAGTGGATAAAAATAGCCTGTCTCCAGTACGAAGTAAAGGAGCCTTACACCTTCTGTGATCAACATATCTCTTGTGTTTTAAGGAAGAAGAGAGTAGATTTTGACGAATAAGTTGCCAATGGTTACTGAGATTTTTCACAATGCGATCTGCTCCAGGATCATCAGTAGAACTGGTAATCATAGGAAAAGTTCTAGGTTCAAAACCATAAGCCGCCTTGAAGGGTGAGGTCTGTAAGGAGGAATTGTAGCGTGAGTTGTGAGCTAATTCTGCTAAAGGCAATAACTGAGACCAGTTGGAGTGATGATGGTTTACATAATGTCTAAGAAAAGATTCCAAGGATTGATTTACACACTCAGTCTGTCCGTTGGATTGAGGATGATGAGCAGTAGAAAGGGATATGTTGATTCCGAGGTGCTTACAAAAATACCTCCAAAATTTGGAAACAAATTGAACTCCACGATCAAAGACTATGTCAGAGGGAAATCCATGTAAACGAGATATATGTAGAACAAAGAGTTCAGAAAGTCTTTGAGCCAAAGGCAAACCTGGAAGAGGTATGAAGTGAGCAGCCTTGGAGAATCGATCCACCACTACCCAAATGGTTGCATTTCCAGCAGAAACAGGAAGATCCGTAACAAAGTCCATGGATAAGTGGGACCAAGGGTAATGAGGAACAGGAAGAGGTTGTAACAAACCAAACGGTCGATGAGACGATTGTTTGTTCAAAGCACAAGAGCTACAAGCAGCAATGTAATCCTTAACATCCCTCCTCATGGTGGACCACCAAACATGCTGCTTCAGTTTCCACAATGTATTGGTTACTCCAGGATGACCTGCTGAAATGTTGTCGTGAGCCCAATGTAAAAGCTTAAGACGTAAACCTCTGGGTACATACAGTATTCCAGAAGGTAGTTTGTAAGAAGATGGTACCCGGTCTTGAGCAGAACGTAAAGCCTGTATTGGAAAAGAGGAGACTTGAGCCAAAACTCTGACTGGCCGTAGAATAGGTTCAGAATCCAATGGAGAAGACTCAGAAGATAGAAACTGCCTGGATAATGCATCTGCCTTGGAATTTTTGGAACCAGGAACATAGGAAAGTATGAAATTAAACCTGGAGAAGAACAAGGCCCACCGAGCCTGACGAGGATTGAGGCATTTAGCTGTATGGAGGTATAGAAGATTTTTGTGGTCTGTCAGAATGAAAAAAAGGTTTACTGGTACCCTCCAACCAATGCCTCCACTCATCCAAAGCTAATTTTATAGCCAAAAGTTCCTTATTGCCCACATCATATTTTAACTCGGCAGAATTTAATTTTTTCGAAAAGAACGCCTCCGGATGTATCTTGCTGGTAGATGGATCTCGTTGGGAGAGAACAGCTCCAGCAACAATAGAGGAAGCATCTACCTCCAAAATAAACTGGAGATCAGGAATTGGATGACTGAGGAGAGGTGCAGAAGAAAATGCTGATTTTAGCGTTTCAAAAGCCTGTACTGCTGAAGTAGACCAGTTATTACAATCTAGCTCCTTTCCTAGTAAGAGAAGTGAGAGGAGACGTGATGTCAGCGAAGTTCTTTATAAACTTTCTATAATAGTTGGCAAAGCCAAGAAACCTTTGCAGGGATTTGAGAGTAGTTTGTCTGGGCCAGTCCTTGATAGCTGAAAGTTTAGCAGGATCCATCTCAAAACCAGATTCTGAGATAATATAACCCAAAAAGGGAATGGAACTCTGATGAAAAAAGCATTTCTCTAATTTAGCAAAAAAGGAGTTTTCACGTAATCTTTGAAGCACAAGTTTCACATGATGTACATGTTCCTGTAATGTTCTGGAATAGATCAGAATGTCATCGAGATAAATGATAACAAATTGATTTAGATAATCTCTGAAGATTTTGTTAACAAAGTGTTGAAATACTGCTGGTGCATTGCACAATCCAAAAGGCATTACAAGATACTCGTAGTGACCAAATCTAGTGTTAAATGCCGTCTTCCATTCGTCTCCTTTACGAATTCTGGCCAAATTGTAGGCCCCACGGAGATCCAACTTGGGGAAAATAGAAGCACCTTGAAGTTGATCAAATAGCTCAGGGATGAGTGGCAGAGGATAACTGTTTTTTACAGTAATCTGATTCAAAGCCGATAATCAATACAGGGACAAAGACCTCCATCTTTTTTCCAGATGAAGAAAAAAACCCGCACCCACAGGTGAAGAGGAAGGACGAATAAATCCTCTGGCTAAGTTGTCCTTTATGTATTCTTCAAGAGAGACATTTTCTTGTCGAGAGAGAGGATAGGTCCTTCCCTTAGGTAGAAGAGCCCCTGAATACAATTCGATAGGACAGTCAAATATCCAGTGCGGAGGTAACGTCTCAGCCTCCTTTTTAGAAAACACATCACTAAAGGCATGATAGAAATTAGGCAATGAATCAGGAACTTCCACCATAGCTACGACAGGACAGGATGGTTTAGAGGGACTTTGCAGGCAGTGCTTGAAACAGGTAGTTCCCCAGGAAATAAGTTCTCCTTTCGACCATGAGAATACTGGATCATGAAGCTGCAACCAAGGCATTCCCAAAATCAACGGTATGTGGGTGAAGAGATGACATCAAAACGAATAATTTCAGAGTGGAGTATGCCCACAGACAAAAGAAGAGGAACAGTAGAATGTTGAATGATTCCAGAACCCAGAGGCTGTCCACTGACTGTAGTTACCTTGATTAACTGTTTCTTGGCTTGAGTGACATGCAGTGAGTTCAGAGGCTAGTGAGGCACTGACTATTATACGCCTGAGAAGCAAATATATTAATCCAAATCCCTTCTTTCTCTCTCTCTCTCTCGCTCTCTCTCCCACACCTTCTCTCTCACACACACACTTCACACACACACTTCTCACACACACACACACACTTCTCACACACACACACACTTCACACACACACACACACACACACACACACACACACTTCTCTCACACACACACACACACACTTATCTCTCTCTCTCACACACACACACACACACTTCTCTCTCACACACACACACACTTCTCTCTCTATCACACACATACACATACCTCTCTTTCTCACACACAAACCTCTCTTTCTCTCTCACACACACAAACTTCTCTCTCTCACACACACACTTCTCCCTCTCTCTCTCCTCCTCTCTCTCTCCTTCTCTCTCACACACACTTCTCTCTCACACATACTTCTCTCTCACACACACTTCTCTCTCACACACACTTCTCTCTCACACACACACTTCTCTCTCTCTCTCACACACACATTTCTCTCTCTCACACACACTTCTCTCTCTCTCACACACACACTTCTCTCTCTCTCTCACACACACACTTCTCTTTCTCTCACACACACACACCTCTCTCTCTCACACACACTTCTCTCTCTCTCACACACACACTTCTCTCTCTCTCTCTCTCTCTCTCTCACACATACTTCTCTCTCACACACACTTCTCTCTCTCTCACACACACGCACACTTCTCTCTCTCACACACACACACACACTTCTCTCTCTCACACACACACACTTCTCTCTCTCACACATACACTTCTCTCTCTCTCACACACACACTTCTCTCTCTCTCACACACTTCTCTCTCTCTCACATACACTTCTCTCTCTCTCACACACACTTCTCTCTCTCACACACACACTTCTCTCTCTCACACACACACTTCTCTCTCTCACACACACACTTCTCTTTCTCTCACACACTTCTCTCTCTCTCACATACACTTCTCTCTCTCTCACACACAATTCTCTCTCTCTCTCACACACACTTCTCTCTCTCTCACACACACACATCTCTTTCTCTCTCGCACACACACACATCTCTCTCTCTCTCTCTCACACACACACACATTATCTCTCTCTCTCACACATACTTTTCTCTCAGTAAAAAATCTACAATCAAAGATTGGGCTTTTTTCTATTTTTTTTACAGTATACAAATTCCAATAGTAGTTCTTTTCATTTCTTAGTTAAAGTATTAAACTAAAGCAATTAATAATCTTGTGTAAGTGGTATTTTTGTCACTAATTCCTTAAAAACGAAATTACACAATACTGAGCCTTCTATTGGGAACTCAATCTGATTCTTTGGGGTTATAAATTATTATTATAAACTACACCCAGCAGGTGGCGCTTCTGGACAAATAAACACTAATATTTTGTGTAATTAGAAAAGGGAGATGATAGCACAATCCTTTATTAAATAAAATAATAATAATATAACCCCAAAGAATCAGATTGCTTCCAGTGAAAGACTCAGGCCTAGATTTGGAGTTTGGCGTTAGCCGTGAAAACCAGCGTTAGAGGCTCCTAACGCTGGTTTTAGGCTACCTCCGGCATTTGGAGTCACTCAAAAAAGTTTCTAACGCTCACTTTTCAGCCGCAACTTTTCCATACCGCAGATCCCCTTACGTCAATTGCGTATCCTATCTTTTCAATGGGATGTTTCTAACTCCGGTATTTAGAGTCGTGTCTGAAGTGAGCGTTAGAACTCTAACGACAAAACTCCAGCCGCAGGAAAAAAGTCAGTAGTTAAGAGCTTTCTGGGCTAACGCCGGTTTATAAAGCTCTTAACTACTGTACTCTAAAGTACACTAACACCCATAAACTACCTATGTACCCCTAAACGGAGGTCCCCCCACATCGCCGCAACTCGATTAAATTTTTTTAACCCCTAATCTGCCGACCGCCAACTACGTTATCCTTATGTACCCCTAATCTGCTGCCCCTAACACCGCCGACCCCTATATTATATTTATTAACCCCTAATCTGCCCCCCTCAACATCGCCTCCACCTGCCTACACTTATTAACCCCTAATCTGCCGAGCGGACCGCACCGCTACTATAATAAAGTTATTAACCCCTAATCCGCCTCACTAACCCTATAATAAATAGTATTAACCCCTAATCTGCCCTCCCTAACATCGCCGACACCTAACTTCAATTATTAACCCCTAATCTGCCGTCCGGAGCTCACCGCTATTCTAATAAATGTATTAACCCCTAAAGCTAAGTCTAACCCTAACACTAACACCCCCCTAAATTAAATATAATTTTAATCTAACTAAATTAATTAACTCTTATTAAATAAATTATTCCTATTTAAAGCTAAATACTTACCTGTAAAATAAATCCTAATATAGCTACAATATAAATTATAATTACATTGTAGCTATTTTAGGATTAATATTTATTTTACAGGCAACTTTGTAATTCTTTTAACCAGGTACAATAGCTATTAAATAGTTAAGAACTATTTAATAGTTACCTAGTTAAAATAATTACAAAATTACCTGTAAAATAAATCCTAACCTAAGTTACAATTAAACCTAACACTATGCTATCATTAAATTAATTAAATAAAATACCTACAATTACCTACAATTAAACCTAACACTACACTATCAATACATTAATTAAATACAATATCTACAAATAACTACAATGAAATAAACTAACTAAAGTACAAAAAATAAAAAAGAACTAAGTTACAAAAAATAAAAAAATATCTACAAACATAAGAAAAATATTACAACAATTTTAAACTAATTACACCTACTCTAAGCCCCCTAATAAAACAACAAAGCCCCCCAAAATAAAAAATGCCCTACCCTATTCTAAATTACTAAAGTTAAAAGCTCTTTTACCTTACCAGCCCTGAACAGGGCCCTTTGCGGGGCATGCTCCAAGAAGTTCAGCTCTTTTGCCTGTAAAAAAAACATACAATACCCCCCCAACATTACAACCCACCACCTACATACCCCTAATCTAACACAAACCCCCCTTAAATAAACCTAACACTAAGCCCCTGAGGATCTTCCTACCTTATCTTCACCATACCAGGTTCACCGATCCGTCCTGAAGAGCTCCTCCGATGTCCTGATCCAAGCCCAAGCGGGGGGCTGAAGATGTCCATGATCCGGTAGAAGTCTTCATCCAAGCGGGGCAGAAGAGGTCTTCCATCCGATTGAAGTCTTCATCCAAGCGGGGCAGAAGAGGTCTTCCATCCGATTGAAGTCTTCATCCAGGCGGCATCTTCTATCGACATCCATCTGGAGCGGAGCGGCAGCATCCTGAAGACCTCCGACGCGGAACATCCATCCTGGCCGACGACTGAACGACGAATGACGGTTCCTTTAAATGACGTCATCCAAGATGGCGTCCCTCGAATTCCGATTGGCTGATAGGATTCTATCAGCCAATCGGAATTAAGGTAGGAAAAATCTGATTGGCTGATTGAATCAGCCAATCAGATTTAGCTCGCATTCTATTGGCTGATCGGAACAGCCAATAGAATGCGAGCTCAATCTGATTGGCTGATTGGATCAGCCAATCGGATTGAACTTGATTCTGATTGGCTGATTCCATCAGCCAATCAGAATATTCCTACCTTAATTCCGATTGGCTGATAGAATCCTATCAGCCAATCGGAATTCGAGGGACGCCATCTTGGATGATGTCATTTAAAGGAACCATCATTCATCGTTCAGTCGTCGGCCAGGATGGATGTTCCGCGTCGGAGGTCTTCAGGATGCTGCCGCTCCGCTCCAGATGGATGTCGATAGAAGATGCCGCCTGGATGAAGACTTCAATCGGATGGAAGACCTCTTCTGCCCCGCTTGGATGAAGACTTCAATCGGATGGAAGACCTCTTCTGCCCCGCTTGGATGAAGACTTCTACCGGATCATGGACATCTTCAGCCCCCCGCTTGGGCTTGGATCAGGACATCGGAGGAGCTCTTCAGGACGGATCGGTGAACCTGGTATGGTGAAGATAAGGTAGGAAGATCTTCAGGGGCTTAGTGTTAGGTTTATTTAAGGGGGGTTTGGGTTAGGTTAGGGGTATGTGGGTGGTGGGTTATAATGTTGGGGGGGGATTGTATGTTTTTTTTACAGGCAAAAGAGCTGAACTTCTTGGGGCATGCCCCGCAAAGGACCCTGTTCAGGGCTGGTAAGGTAAAAGAGCTTTTAACTTTAGTAATTTAGAATAGGGTAGGGCATTTTTTATTTTGGGGGGCTTTGTTGTTTTATTAGGGGGCTTAGAGTAGGTGTAATTAGTTTAAAATTGTTGTAATATTTTTCTTATGTTTGTAAATATTTTTTTATTTTTTGTAACTTAGTTCTTTTTTATTTTTTGTACTTTAGTTGGTTTATTTCATTGTAGTTATTTGTAGATATTGTATTTAAAGGGACATTATACACTCATTTTTTCTTTGCATAAATGTTTTGTAGATGATCTATTTATATAGCCCATAAAGTTTTTTTTTTAAATAAATGTATAGTTTTGCTTATTTTAAAATAACATTGCTCTGATTTTCAGACTCCTAACCAAGCCCCAAAGTTTTATGTGAATACTGTCAGCTACCTTCTCCAGGTTGCTCCTGTTTGTGTAAAGGGTCTTTTCATATGCAAAGGAAGGGGGAGGGGGGGAGTGTCTTATTTGCCACTTGCAGTGGGCTTTCCAGCTACCTTTTCAACAGAGCCAAACTGACAGCTTCTAAGTTAGTTTTTAAACAGTTTTATACTGGATTTTTATATCAGTATCTGTGCATCTTATTCTTTATAGTAGTGTCTATTACATGCAGCTATATGAAAATGAGTGTATACTGTCCCTTTAATTAATGTATTGATAGTGTAGTGTTAGGTTTAATTGTAGGTAATTGTAGGTATTTTATTTAATTAATTTAATGATAGTATAGTGTTAGGTTTAATTGTAACTTAGGTTAGGATTTATTTTACAGGTAATTTTGTAATTATTTTAACTAGGTAACTATTAAACAGTTCTTAACTATTTAATAGCTATTGTACCTGGTTAAAATAATTACAAAGTTGCCTGTAAAATAAATATTAATCCTAAAATAGCTACAATGTAATTATAATTTATATTGTAGCTATATTAGGATTTATTTTACAGGTAAGTATTTAGCTTTAAATAGGAATAATTTATTTAATAAGAGTTAATTAATTTCGTTAGATTAAAATTATATTTAACTTAGGGGGGTGTTAGTGTTAGGGTTAGACTTAGCTTTAGGGGTTAATACATTTATTAGAATAGCGGTGAGCTCCGGTCGCCAGATTAGGGGTTAATAATTGAAGTTAGGTGTCGGCGATGTTAGGGAGGGCAGATTAGGGGTTAATACTATTTATTATAGGGTTAGTGAGGCGGATTAGGGGTTAATAACTTTATTATAGTAGCGGTGCGGTCCGCTCGGCAGATTAGGGGTTAATAAGTGTAGGCAGGTGGAGGCGATGTTGTGGGGGGCAGATTTGGGGTTAATAAATATAATATAGGGGTCGGCGATGTTAGGGCAGCAGATTAGGGGTACATAGGGATAATGTAAGTAGCGGCGGTTTATGGAGCGGCAGATTAGGGGTTAATAATAATATGCAGGGGTCAGCGATAGGGGGGGCGGCAGATTAGGGGTTAATAAGTGTAAGGTTAGGGGTGTTTAGACTCGGGGTACATGTTAGAGTGTTAGGTGCAGACGTAGGAAGTGTTTACGCATAGCAAACAATGGGGCTGCGTTAGGAGCTGAACGCGGCTTTTTTGCAGGTGTTAGGTTTTTTTTCAGCTCAAACAGCCCCATTGTTTTCTATGGGGGAATCGTGCACGAGCACGTTTTTGAGGCTGGCCGCTTGCGTAAGCAACTCTGGTATCGAGAGTTGAAGCTGAGTTAAAAATGCTCTACGCTCCTTTTTTGGAGCCTAACGCAGCCTTTATGTGGACTCTCAATACCAGAGTTATTTTTATGGTGCGGCCAGAAAAAAGCCGGCGTTAGCTACGCGGGTCCTTACCGACAAAACTCTAAATCTAGCCGTCAGTATTGTGTAATTTTGTTTTTAAGGAATTAGAGACAAAAACACTACTTATACAAGATTATTAATAAATTAATTTTAAATTCACTGACCATATAGATCATTATATAATAAATGTAAAGACACAGCTTTTTGATTGATTTATTTTTTAAATGAATGAGAAATGCCCGGGAAATAAACTGTATACATTGCAGATTCAGTCAGTGTTTTTGAACACCGGCATTTGAGATTTTCTCCAGCAGCGCCACCTTCTGGGTGTAATTTTCACAATTAGCTCTTTACAAATAAACTACACCCAGCAGGTGGCGCTGCTGTAGAAAATCTCAAATGCCGGTGTTCAAAAACACTGACTGAATCTGCAATGTATACAGTTTATTTCCCGGGCATTTCTCATTCATTAAAAAATAAATCAATAAAAAAGCTGTGTTTTTACATTTATTGTATAATGATCCATATGGTCAGGGAATTTAAATTTTACTTACATGTATAAAGAACTACCCCACTGCCTGTCAGTGCCACTGTTCACCAGACCAGTCCTCATCTCATCATCCATAACGGTTATGACTTACACCAGTATTACGAAAAAACAAGTGTTACAAAATTTCCTCCTCTCCAATCCCCTTTTACTATGTGGATACCCCAGAATTATAAACATTTTAGAGACATTCATAACAACAACTTAGAACACTTTAAATTCTGGGGTATCCACATAGTAAAAGGGGATTGGAGAGGAGGAAATTTTGTAAATAAACTCCTCAAAAAAGAAGCTGAATTTATTTATAAGTATAACTCCCTTCACCCTGCTGGGTTAAATTCAGAAATGGATCTGTCCCCTTTTTTAGGAATATAAATCTTCCCAGAGACAGTTATGATAAACTCATCAAAATCCTCACATATATTATGATTGGAGGAAGCTAGACCATCATATATTTATTATTTCTATTTTTTCTCAAACATAAGAAATTCCTTGTTCCAAATATGCGTATTCCTAATATTTAGAAATAATCTAGGATATATGGATTACACACAAATCCATGTGATAACAATTATGTAGTTATATCATACAATGCCAATACGAGAAACAAGGTCTTTTTTTTCAATTTTGTGAATATTATTTAGTTTTTTAATATATTTATAAATACCACCAATCAATTTTATAATACCACCAAATAAAATGTTTTAAAGTTATACCAATTTTTTAATCAAAATATTTATAACATTTTTAAATATTCCAAGATGGCTAAACAAGTGCCAAATTCTTAGAATGTTGAAGAAACGGACAATCCACCTTAAAATGAAATCCACCTTTTAAAGCAATTAGAACTCGGACCAATAGAAGAGAAGCAGCAGGTTTTTAAACTTTGTTCTGGGAGCAACTTTTATCTTGAGAAAGCCCACAGCTGGGTGAAACGCGTAGAAGGAGAGTTGCTTATCCTGCTAAGAGCAAATATCTGACACTAGGTACCTAGTTCTTTTTATCCCGCGCGTGATACACGCTAAGTGCGGGACTCACTGACATTCTCCGTTACTTCATGCTGCCAGAATTTCTATTTTGTCCTGAAGCCGTTATTACTAAAAGGTACAAAGTAAGGTGTTAACCTCAGTCAGGACAGATCCAGCCAGTGACACGGACCATTACCGTGCTCAACCACCGAGAGGAACTCATCTATTTAAGAATTGCCACAAAATGACTGAAAGTGTTATGCAACATTGTTAATCATTTTTTTGGATCATTATCAACTGCTGGTCCCTGAGCATTTGCGGATCAATTTTTACCAGTGGTCTACATCGATTTGACTATACTTTTTTGTCCTTATACATACGGATGATAAATGGAATTTTAACATTTTTTCTGAATATATTGGTGGTATTTTTAAGATTTATTTTTTATAGGGAGACGTCCCTTCTATTTTTTGATGTTAGTAATTTTTACTTGCCATATATATGTTTAATTATGTTTATTAAACTCATAATTTTTTAGAGATTAAGTGTGGTATTTATTCTTGCTTTTAGCGCCCTCTCATTTTATATTTTGTTACACCAGTATTACCCCTGCTTGCCTCCATGATCCATCCAACACACCTCACCTCAATAAAATTGGGGTCTCCCCCAGTCCCCACTGCCTGTCAGTGCCACTGCTCACTGCTGCATATGACGATATGACTTATACTACACCAGTTCCAATATTACCCCTTGGCTTGTCTTCAAGTTCACAGTCACACAACTCAGGCGTTTTTTTTACAGTCAGTCAGTCCACTACTTAAGATAGTTTTTACCCGACCAGTAGTGTAACGGTCCGTTCCTCAGGCAGGGGCCACCTGGTCTAACTGAGTGAGATGTCCACCGGCTCCACCTCTGTCTTAAAGTTGAAGAGGCTACCACGCTGCTCAGGTCAGGAGTCAAACAGTGTTATGTTCCTGTCCCTTTAAATCAGGATGTTCAGGTATTCACATCCCTATATAAGGCCCCTCCTCCAGTCTACCTATGCTTGGTAATTTGTATTCACTTAGCTATAAGCTGAGCAACAACGAAGACACCTTGCTGATATTCCTAACCAAGGAATTTACTCATAATAACTACAACTGCTGTGTGCTTTTCAACTTTGGATCGTCATATACCAGGTTTCTTTGTTTTGTCCGGAATCCTTAAAGTATCTCTTACTTGTTAATTCAGTTTCTCCCGGCTTCTACATTGATGCCGTGTATCGGCGTCTGACGTCACCGTAAGTCTCTGGAGCTCTCTCTCACTTTGGCTACAAACAAACAACTTCTGTGCTTAATAGCAACTCACCTTGAAGCTGCGGTAACCGTTACTATTCCTTACTCTCTGAAGTTGGTAACGTATTATACCTTAATTCATTTACTACTTTGAAGGACTTTCCTGCATGTTTTACAGTGTGACGCTTATGCAAATACAGCTACCGTTAACTATCTGATTGCCTGTAATATCTATCGATTCAGCTTGATGAACTGTGCTTAATTATTCTATGTGCTTTATCAAATAATCATACTGTTGGTTGTGAAAGACTGCCTGCTGTTTATATGAATACTAACAACGTTATAGACTAACTAAGGACTGCCTGCTAACTAAAAACAACATAACCTGTTATAGAGCTCTCCTGCTTACTTTATATAGAAACACCTCCTGGTTGCAACCTGTGTTTATTGAGGCTGACATTCACCTACTAATACTTAATCTTAACTAAATCTTTCATTTATCTACTATCTCTATAATTATCTGCATATTGCAACCTGGTATTGCAATCGGGATAATATACCTTTAAATCTCATTTCTTTCTCTCTGCATAATTATCTGCATATTGCAACCTGGTATTGCAATCGGGATAATATACCTTTAAATCTCATTTCTTTCTCTCTGCATAATTATCTGCATATTGCAACCTGGTATTGCAATCGGGATAATATACCTTTAAATCTCATTTCTTTCACTCTGCATCCATGCAGCAGTGACCCTCAGATCTATGAGCAAAAACTAGGTTCTTGATTACATCTAATGAACCTAAAGGTTTGGTGTGAGACTGAGTGGTCCTGCAGTTGAGGATATTAAATACTTGCACCTAACATAACATATTACCAAGCCTTAACATATATCCTAAAGCATGGATATCACTGAACTTACAAACCGTGTTGGTTCCCTTGCACAAAGCATGGACCATATGCTACAAGGCCTCAGAGAAATTAAAATTGAAAATGATCACAT
This sequence comes from Bombina bombina, assembly GCF_027579735.1. Lineage (NCBI taxonomy): Eukaryota > Metazoa > Chordata > Amphibia > Anura > Bombinatoridae > Bombina > Bombina bombina. The sequence goes on along the minus strand of NC_069503.1, from coordinate 584,213,470 downwards.
TAGGAAGTTTATTAATGAGCACTTATCTGATAAACCTGCTCCTATTGAATTAACACCTGAACCAACTGTAGCTCCACCTGAAAAATTCTTTGGTGACAGGACTCAGTTTAGAGAATTTAAAAACTCATGTACTCTGTACTTTTCTTTAAAACCCCGAACCTATACATCTGATCGGGTCAAAGTTCTAACGGTCATCTCATACCTCAGAGGAGAGGCTAAATCCTGGGCTAACGCCTTCTATGAGAACAATGACCCCATATTAGACTCCTTAGATGCCTTTTTCTCTGCCATGTCCCTATTATATGAAGACCATCATAAGCAGAATACTACTGAGACTGCTCTTAGGAGCCTACGACAAGGTAAAAGAGCAGTAGAAGAATATATCACGGACTTTAAAAGATGGGCACCAGACACCCAATTGAATGAACCTGCTCTGAGAAATCAGTTCAGAACAGGTCTTTCTGAAACATTAAAAGATGAATTAGCCCGTGGTGCAGTTCCTGTGGAATTAGAGAATCTTATGACCTTATGTATCACTGTTGATAGAAGGATAAGAGAACGTAGATCTGAAAGGGCACTATCTGATCCTATTGCCAAGAAAATCCCGGTATACCATCCTGTGGTCACTGCACCAACTAAATCAAATGATGAACCTATGGAAGTTGCTGTCATGAGGGGTCCTCTAAAACCAGAGGAAAAAGCCAGAAGGAAGCTACATAACTTGTGTTTATATTGCGCAGCAAAGGACCATGGTGTTAGAGACTGTCCTGTGCTTATCAGACAGAAGAGGGGTAAGAATCTTCAGCACCAAAATTGCCTTAATAAATTGTCTACGCTTACCACTCATTTACCAATTTCTGTTCTTTTGCAGTGGCGTCTACAGAAGACAAAAACCCAGGCCGTTATTGAGTGCATCTGGGAATTTCATTGACCAAGCATTTGTTACAAAACATAAAATACCCACAATAAAAAAAGATAGTGCACAAGCCATAAGATTGGTTGATGGTTTTCTTATGAATACAGGGCCTATCACTCATCACACTACACCCTTACAAGTTATCACACAGAAAGGCCATACTGAGACATGTACATTTGACATTTTGCCCTCTAGTTTATACCCGTTAATTTTTGGTATCAATTGGTTGATAAAGCATGATCCTGATATATCTTGGAAGCAAGGTGTTGTGAATTTTAATTCCACTTACTGTAAGGAAGTCTGTTTTCCCAAAGCTTCTGTGTGTTGTATGACTGATCATGTTTTACCTGAATGTTATAAAGAATTTTCCGATGTGTTTGACAAAGTAGAAGCTCAGAACTTACCCCCCCATAGTTCTTATGACTGTCCGATAGACTTACTACCGGGCAGTTCTATTCCCTTTGGTCATATATACCCTATGTCAGAACCTGAATTGGTTCATTTGAAACAGTACTTAGAGGATAACCTTAAGAAAGGTTTTATAAGACCTTCCACCTCTCCAGCGGGTGCTGCAATGTTTTTTGTTAAAAACAAGGACGGATCACTTCGTCCTATTATCGACTACAGACAACTTAACAAATGCACCAAGAAAAACAGGTACCCACTCCCACTTATCCCTGAACTTATAGAACGGTTGCAAGGAGCTAAAATTTACACAAAATTAGATCTTAGAGGAGCTTATAACTTGATAAGAATGAGGAAAGGCGATGAGTGGCTAACAGCTTTCCGCACACGTTATGGACTGTATGAATATACAGTAATGCCTTTTGGGCTGTGCAACGCTCCTGCAACGTTCCAGTGTTTTATAAATGACGTATTTCATGACTTACTTGATGTCTGTATGGTCATTTATTTAGATGACATTTTAATCTATTCTGACAATATAACAAACCATCACACCCATGTCAAGCTTGTTTTGTCCAGACTTCGTTCACACCATCTCTATGCTAAATTAGAGAAATGCATTTTTAATACCACTACTATCTCCTTCTTAGGATACCTTGTTTCCCCTTCTGGTATCGCCATGGAAGCAAACAAAGTGGAAGCTATTACTAACTGGAGCACCCCCCGTACAAAAAAAGATGTTCAGAGATTTCTTGGGTTTGCAAACTTCTATAGGAAGTTTATCAAGGGCTTTTCTGAGATTGCTAGACCCTTGACTAAATTAACTCAGAAAAAACCTGGTTTCTCTTGGAATATTCATGCTGAGAACGCATTTAATATATTAAAGGAGAGGTTTGTAACAGCACCGATACTCAAATTCCCAGATCCCAGTTTACAGTACACGCTTGAGGTTGATGCTTCTGAGTACGCTCTTGGAGCTGTACTCTCACAAAGAGTTTCACCCAAGGAAGCACTGCATCCAATATCATATTACTCTAGGGTAATGAGCTCAGCCGAGCTAAATTATGCTATTGGTGAAAAAGAGCTTCTCGCTATAAAATCAGCACTAGAATTTTGGAGACACCTCCTTGAGGGTACTAAACATACTATTCTTATACTTACGGATCATAGAAACCTTGAATATTTAAAAACCAGCAAAACGTTAACATCTAGACAAGTTAGATGGAGCCTCTTCTTTTCAAGATTTGATTTTACCATCACTTACCGCCCGGGTTCCAAAAATACAAAAGCAGATGCTCTTTCAAGGAAGGATCCAAAACCTCAACATTATATACCTCCAGATTCTATCATTCCACAAAATAAGTTCATTGGATTAACTTCAATCACTGAAACCTCTATAAAAGAGTATCAGAGAGCAGATCCAAAACTCCCATTAGCAGATCTACAAAAACACAGTAGTAATCTGTATTACCATGGAAACCAGATATACATACCAGAACCTCTACGAAATGAATTAATGCATTCTGCACATGATTCTCTTCTTTCAGGACATCCTGGACTTCATAAAACACTACGCATACTTCAAAGAGACTATTGGTGGCCCAATATGAAAAGTTCTGTCTCTTCTTACATTCGATCCTGTTCAGTCTGCGCTACTTGCAAACATACTAGAACTCGTCCTTATGGTCTTCTTCTTTCATTACCAGTTCCTGAAAGACCCTGGAAGGACATAGCAATGGACTATATAGTGGAGCTACCCCCATCCTCTAACCATAACACAATTCTAGTCATTGTTGATCTGTTTTCTAAAATGGCACATTTTATTCCACATATGGGTTTACCAACCGCATCCGAAACAGCCATACTGTTCTTGAATCATGTTGTAAAGTTACATGGACTACCCGACTCCATCACGTCTGATAGAGGATCTCAATTCACCTCTAAGTTCTGGACTCAGTTATGTTCTATTCTCAAGATTACTAGGAGATTAAGTACTGCTTATCATCCCCAGACTAATGGTCAGTGCGAAAGGACTAACCAGTCTCTTGAACAGTATCTGAGATGCTATTGTACCAACCAACAGGATAACTGGTTCGCTCTGCTGCCTACTGCAGAATTCGCACATAATAACATGACCAACGCATCCACAAAAACTTTGCCATTCTATATTAATTATGGTTTTCACCCTTCATATCATCTTTTCCACAGAACCGATTCCTTGCTACCTACGGTTGATCAGACTGTCAATACTATTGCTGAGGGTTTTTCTGTTCTCAAAACAACCTTACAAGAAGCTCAAGCTTCACAGAAACACCATTATGATTTAAGACGCTCAAAAACCCCTCTTTATAAACCTGGGGATAAGGTTTGGCTAAGTACCAAACACCTGAAACTCTGTATTCCAAGTAAAAAGCTTGGAAGTCTTTTCATAGGTCCCTATGACATAGTTAAGGTTGTTAATCCAAATGCTGTGACTCTTCAGCTGCCTCCTTCTCTCAGGATACATCCTACATTCCATGTGTCCCTCCTGAAACCTTTCTCTCCGATAAGGGATCCCCCTCATCCTTCGTTGACTAACCCTCCAGTTGTGGATGAAGTTGAGTATGAGGTGGATTCTATTTTGGACTCTCGTTTATACCGCAATCAACTCCAGTACCTGGTACGATGGAAAGGTTTTGGGGCTGATGAGGACTCCTGGGAACCATACTCTAATTTATCGGCACCCCGTCTTCTTTCAATTTTTCATCGGAGACATCCCGACCGACCCAAGCCTTGATCCGCGGAGCGGCTCTTTTTAGGGGGGCGTCCTGTTATGTTCCTGTCCCTTTAAATCAGGATGTTCAGGTATTCACATCCCTATATAAGGCCCCTCCTCCAGTCTACCTATGCTTGGTAATTTGTATTCACTTAGCTATAAGCTGAGCAACAACGAAGACACCTTGCTGATATTCCTAACCAAGGAATTTACTCATAATAACTACAACTGCTGTGTGCTTTTCAACTTTGGATCGTCATATACCAGGTTTCTTTGTTTTGTCCGGAATCCTTAAAGTATCTCTTACTTGTTAATTCAGTTTCTCCCGGCTTCTACATTGATGCCGTGTATCGGCGTCTGACGTCACCGTAAGTCTCTGGAGCTCTCTCTCACTTTGGCTACAAACAAACAACTCCTGTGCTTAATAGCAACTCACCTTGAAGCTGCGGTAACCGTTACTATTCCTTACTCTCTGAAGTTGGTAACGTATTATACCTTAATTCATTTACTACTTTGAAGGACTTTCCTGCATGTTTTACAGTGTGACGCTTATGCAAATACAGCTACCGTTAACTATCTGATTGCCTGTAATATCTATCGATTCAGCTTGATGAACTGTGCTTAATTATTCTATGTGCTTTATCAAATAATCATACTGTTGGTTGTGAAAGACTGCCTGCTGTTTATATGAATACTAACAACGTTATAGACTAACTAAGGACTGCCTGCTAACTAAAAACAACATAACCTGTTATAGAGCTCTCCTGCTTACTTTATATAGAAACACCTCCTGGTTGCAACCTGTGTTTATTGAGGCTGACATTCACCTACTAATACTTAATCTTAACTAAATCTTTCATTTATCTACTATCTCTATAATTATCTGCATATTGCAACCTGGTATTGCAATCGGGATAATATACCTTTAAATCTCATTTCTTTCTCTCTGCATAATTATCTGCATATTGCAACCTGGTATTGCAATCGGGATAATATACCTTTAAATCTCATTTCTTTCACTCTGCATCCATGCAGCAGTGACCCTCAGATCTATGAGCAAAAACTAGGTTCTTGATTACATCTAATGAACCTAAAGGTTTGGTGTGAGACTGAGTGGTCCTGCAGTTGAGGATATTAAATACTTGCACCTAACATAACAAACAGGAGTGTCAGCAGTCTCAGTCTGTTCCGATCAGTGGTCCTTGCTTTGCGCATGTGCAGCATGGAGTCAAACAACTACGGTCAGTATGTTCTCCTGGTGCTGTCAATCACCAGGAGAACATACATGACTGTCATTGATTGGCTCCCAGCAAAATACGAGGCCTCATTAGATGCCTCTGTAATAAGTTTTTCAGCCGCACTGCAGCTACAAATCACCACCGGGTGGTGCAGCAGAGCGGCTAGTTATATAAATGTATGCATTATATTGGGCAATAGAGGGAAAGCTGATCCAGCTGCCTCTATTGCGCAATATTATAGAGGTAAAAATTTAGATTTTTTTTTTTTAAAATAAAATTTTATTTTTCATTTCAAGATGCTCCAAATGGCAGGTGCGGCAGTGCCTCACCTGCCTCCTATGAGTGCATGTCACTGGCTTGAAGAGGAATCCGGAGAGAGTCAACAAAACTTGAATCAATGAAAACTCCAGCAGCTCCAGAGTCGATGAGAGCTTGAGCTTGAAACTTGGTGTTTCCAAAAGTGATAGTTACAGGAACAAAGAGTTTAGGATTGAGGGATGACATGGGATTCTGGCTTAACTTTGTCCCTCTATCAAAAGTTAAGCCTTGGCTTTTACTGGCCGGATTGGACACTCCTTCAGTAAATATCCTTTGGTGCCACAATACAGACATAACCCAAGAGTACGCCTTCTATGGCGTTCAGCTTCTGTTAACTTAATAGCTCCTACTTCCATGGGTTCTACAGACTCCGGAGACTGGGAATTATTATTAGAAAGACTTGAGGTTCGAATAGGATGACGATAAGTAGATCTAAACAAGGATCTCCGATTCCTATCTCTCTCCTGAAGACGTTCAGAATGCCAGGCATCAAGATTAATTCACAAATGGATAAGACCCTCCAACGAGTCGGGAAGTTCCCGAAATACAAGTTCATCCTTAAGACGTTCGCAAAGTCCTTTGCGAAAGGCTGCCCGTAAAGCTCCATGGTTCCGATCAGTTTCTGCGGTTAAAGCCCTGAATTCAATAGCATATTGAGCTACAGAAAGGGATCCCTGTCTCAAATCCAACAATCCTGCCTCAGCTGCTGCAGACCTCCCAGGCTTGTCAAAAACAGAAGAAAAAATAGACACAAATAATTCCACATCCTGAAGTAAAGGATCGCTTTTTTCCAAAAGAGGAGATACCCAGGCTAGAGCTTTACCCTTTATGATGGATATAATAAAGGTGATCTTGGAAGAAGAATTGACAAAAACTTGAGGATTGTTTCTGAAATGTAAACAACACTGATTTAGGAATCCATGGCATTCTTCTGGATTACCGTCATATTTATCTGGAAGTGGGATTCTTGGTATATACTGTCCGACTGGCTGAGGCGGGTTAAAAATGGCATTGGAACTAGCAGCAGCTGCAGCAGGAGTCACCGTAGCTTGAGAAGGAACGGAGAGGTTATGTAGCAGAGCAGTAATCTGGTCAAGCTTGGAATCCAAAGATTGCAAATGAGCAGAATGATTTCCTAGAAGTTGCCCTTGTAGAGCCACAGCCCTGTATAACTCATCAGGGTCCATAATATGGCCCGTTTGTAATGTCAGGTTAGGAAATGTCCAGAAGAAGACCCAAATGCTAGGGCGAACTTAAACAACAGCCTTGTACTCTGAGTTTAATCCAGGACGTGACCCCACAACAACTTCTATAAAACAAGGTACTCACAATATGGAGCAGTGTTGGTCTGAGTCTTCTGGGAAGAGAAAAGGAATTCTAGATATCAGCCGGACAGACTTCTGAATAGGAAGCTGTATTCAGGCAGTTCAGGAATAGTCCTCCACAGATCCAGGAATGCAGGGGTAGACAACTTATACTCAGACAGAAGGAGGGTTAAACAAGAAACAGTTAAGGAGTTGGTAACTTGAAATCAAGCAATAAGAGGGTTAAGCCCAGCAAAGTCAGTAATGCAGAATCTGGCAACAGATTATCAGGCAGTTTGAGGGTAAACACAGCGTAGTCAGTACTTGCAGAGTTTGGCAACAGGTTATCAGGTAGTTTGAGGGTTAACACAGAGTAGTCAGTACTTGCAAAGTTTGGCAACAGGTTATCAGGCAGTTTGAGGGTTAACACAGAGTAGTCAGTACTTGCAGAGTTTGGCAACAGGTTATCAGGCAGGTTGAGGGTTAACACAGAGTAGTCAGTACTTGCAGAGTTTGGCAACAGGTTATCAGGCAGCTTGAGGGTTAACACAGAATAGTCAGTACTTGCAGAGTTTGGCAACAGGTTATCAGGCAGTTTGAGGGTTAACACAGTAGTCAGTACTTGCAGAGTTTGGCAACAGGTTATCAGGTAGTTTGAGGGTTAACACAGAGTAGTCAGTACTTGCAGAGTTTGGCAACAGGTTATCAGGCAGGTTGAGGGTTAACACAGAGTAGTCAGTACTTGCAGAGTTTGGCAACAGGTTATCAGGCAGGTTGAGGGTTAAAACAGAGTAGTCAGTACTTGCAGAGTTTGGCAACAGGTTATCAGGCAGTTTGAGGGTTAACACAGAGTAGTCAGTACTTGCAGAGTTTGGCAACAGGTTATCAGGCAGTTTGAGGGTTAACACAGTAGTCAGTACTTGCAGAGTTTGGCAACAGGTTATCAGGTAGTTTGAGGGTTAACACAGAATAGTCAGTACTTGCAAAGTTTGGCAACAGGTTATCAGGCAGTTTGAGGGTTAACACAGAGTAGTCAGTACTTGCAGAGTTTGGCAACAGGTTATCAGGTATTTTGAGGGTTAACACAGAGTAGTCAGTACTTGCAGAGTTTGGCAACAGGTTATCAGGCAGTTTGAGGGTTAACACAGAGTAGTCAGTACTTGCAGAGTTTGGCAACAGGTTATCAGGCAGTTTGAGGGTTAACACAGAGTAGTCAGCACTTGCAGAGTTTGGCAACAGGTTATCAGGCAGTTTGAGGGTTAACACAGAGTAGTCAGTACTTGCAAAGTTTGGCAACAGGTTATCAGGCAGTTTGAGGGTCAACACAGCACAGTACAAACAGGAGCCACGAAGGAACAAGCAAACGGGCACAGAAGAAACCGGAAGCCCGGAAAATGAAGCCTAATCCTGACATCAGCTGAAGGGGATGGCTCAGCCGAGCTAGACATCGACGTGGAAACCAAGCACCCAAGAAGGGCCGTCGGAGCTTCCCAGCGGCCGAGCGTGACAATATGAACCTCCTATATCTGCTATAAGTTGCCACAGGGCTGCATTCCAATTATCAGAAAACCTCCATTTACTACTGAAGGACCCAATCTTGTATGGAATATACTGACCCAAAAACCTTATTAATACAGAGGAGTATAACTTATAAAAGCACATGTATTTGGTACAAATATACACAATTAAAAATATTCACAATGTGTTTCTCAATTTACACTGTTTCTTCATGTGAAAAATAAAAGTTTCTACAAACCAAACATTTATAGTGGTAATCCCGGCATCCTCATATAAAGACTGCGCATGCGCTAAACCCAATAACGTCAACAGTGAAGTATGGTCACAACCCTTTTAAAAATTTCGAATCCAGGGGTAGTGAGTGGGTATGTACATCAGAGTCATATGAGGCTCGTATGAATGAACACAACTCACTGTTGATGTAATGACAGAATCAGTTACAAAATATAACAGAATCCGTTACAAAGTATAACAACCACAAACGATACACATATAATGTTCTCCAATGTATATAAAAAGTTAAGTGTACAATATTTTTGAACTTATATAGGGCAAAGTGAAAATCATAGGGTCTCCACCAAAAATATTATTCTATAATAGAAAAATATATTTATGATAAAATTACATGATAAGAAAAAATATATATCTCACTCTTTCCCAAGTTGTGATTCATACTATAAATATGAAATAAAACAAAACAAGAGTTAATCCCTTGAACAATTTAGGATGTGACTAAAAAAATACTAATAACTTAATATGAAGTAAACTAATATACATATACAATACTTTCTTAAAGGTGATAGATATTATAAATATCTATGTGAAAACTAAATAATAAAAATATATATATATATATATATATATATATATATAGACATTGCAGCACACACATAATAAAGTCCAGCACTCACTCACAAGCTCTCAGCTAGGATTAAAAGCAATACCGGAAGAGTTAATTACCGCATTTGGCCAAATGGGACAAGCCCAGGTACCACGTTAAGGTCTCTTCCACATACATGAGTCCCTAATACAGCCACACAACTGCAGCCATGCACACAAATGCAAGCTAATAATCAAACAAACTGAGAACAAGTCAGGGTTCACAGATCTATGTAATCGCCCTGGGCGTAAGCAAAACAAGGAGAAAACAAAATAATAAACTAAATAATAAAAAAATAATGTATATAATATATATATAATGTGAATGCTAATTATGCTTACAAACCCCAATAAGTGGCTACTAGACATCAAAAATGAAACGCTGCCATATCAAAATTTTAATTTAAACCAAAGGGTTTCAGTTTCCAAATCCAAAAGGTTTCTCTTTGCCTTAAACGTGTGAATCAATTTATACCCCAAGAATCAGGAATCCATTCTATCGGAAACATCTTGATGCCTTGATTACATACACTATGTTGACCAACCATATGTCTAGGAACACTGTTTCAAAATTCGGAGTTTAATATTTCTAGCATGATCCCCCCATCATTTTTTTTTTTTAAGGGTCTAGAGGGTCTTCCATGTATTGTATATCACAAATACATTCAAGGAGATATATAACGAATGATGAATCACAGGTAAAATGTGTGTTAATCTTAAAAGTTTCCTTGGTGGAAAAGGAAGTGAAATTATTCAAGTTTCCTGGAACAAAATTGCAAATCCCACATAACTTTTTTTCCGCATAAGTGCCATAAAGTTTCAAAATGAACCCTGTAATAATATTCCTATCCATTAAAGGCTGTTGTTTCGGTTTCTTATTTTTAATTTTAAAAGATTTATTGGTTACAATTTTATTAGGGGCCAACTTGTTTTTTAAGGTGGGATCTCTTTTAAAGGTGCATATTGGAGCTTCTCCCACTACATCTTTTAAAATATTGTTTTTCAAGGAATTTCTCTTTGAGAATCAGAGATTGTTCCTCAAACAAATTTAGGTCAGAGCAATTTCTCTGTGTTCTACAAAACAAATTGGTTATGAGGAATATTCTTATGCTCCCCTGCTGTACTGGCTTGTTAATTCCAATTTGCAGTTCCAATGTCTAAAACTAGAGCTCCCAAAATTTTTCTTTCATAATTCAGTTGAAGCCTGCAATTTTCAATAATTTTCTAGTTAACTTCTTTTTTTAATTTTTCTTTGTTTTCTTGGTATCTGCAGGGACATGAGCTCAGGAGCGTGCACGTGTCTGGAGCACTATATGGCAGCAATTTTGTTATCCACTTGCAAGAGCACTAGATGGCAGCACTATTTCCTGTCATGTAGTGCTCCAGGCACCTAACTTTTTAAAAATGTTATGCTCTGTCTGAATCGCAAACAATAATTTTTGTGTTTCATATCCCTTTAAGGCAAGGGTGTCCAAACTTTGCTCTCCAGCGGTTTTGGAACTACATTTCCAATGATGCTCAGCCAGCATTTTATCTAGCTGAGCATCATTGGAAATGTAGTTCCAAAACCTCTGGAGAGCAAAGTTTGGACACCCCTGCTTTAAGGTATTGATTAATAAATAATGCTTCAATCTCTTGCCTCACGGGAAGAGGTAAAAAAGAAGACTTATTTCAATCAGTAAACATTGGTAGCTGAAGTGAGCATGTCAAATAAATAATATCGCTCATTAAAGTCCATTAGATTCCACCATTCAAAAATTGTTTTCTACTCATTTTTCTATGGCAATAAAATGCCTCAGAAGCATCATATTTTGAATTAGTTTCTCATACATTTCTCTAGGGCGTTTTCATGGGGGCTTCTACACACATACACATAAGCAAAATATACACACTTAATGGTAATATCATATCCCTTTAAAACACTTTTTAGATATTTATTTCAATAATAAACATTGTTTACATTTAGTATGTTTATATATATGGTGAGGGTAAAGTAATAAATTGGGTAAATAGCATTACCCGGGTAAACCTGACATTACCCAAGCGACTGTGGGTAAAACCAGATGTAACATAATAAATCTTCTCCGAGTGCATCAAGTCACCACATCAAACATATATACGATGCACTGTAATTCACACATCTCCACTATCTTTTTTGGCGATGCCCCCCTTTTAAACCTCATTCCCTAAGGTTCACTTAGAGGATCGGCAGGGCGCCTTCCTTGAACCCCCAGGCACAAGCAAAAAAAATAGTGTTGATGGGGGAATTACATTTACATCGGGCTTTACGCACAGCCGTTTGGCTAATATCAGGTTTACCCGGGTAATCCTAGGAATACCTGGATTTCTGACTCTACCCGTAACATATATATTTATATAATATTTTATTTTAATATGATGTCCATGTGTTTTGTTATACTTCTATTCTAGCCCTAACACTTTACTTTCTTTACATAACTCACAACTGGTAATATGAGTGATAATTAGCTTGGACCTCGCTATCCATTGAAAGTATAAGGCATGCTAAAGAGATATTAGCCACGCTAATCATTATATGGTAATTCTGTTTTACCATAGACTTGTAATTCTAGATTCTGTGCTAATCAAAAGCACTCCACTTGTAATGTATGACAATATATATTTATGATATGTGTGCAGATAACAGTTCCATATACTTTTATGTAATTTTATAATTAACATGTCTGAACTGATGTAACGGTTAATTACAATCATGAAGGAACTGCTGATAATATTTTAGTTTAAAAGTGTGATCTAAACTTTTTAACTTTTTATTAAAGTGACAGTCTTTACTACCCATTCCCCAGTTTTGCATGGTGACCAACACAGTTATATTAATTTACATTGTACCCTTGTGATTACCTTGTATCTAATATTCTGCAGACTGCCCCATATTTCAGTTCTTTTGACAGACTTGCATTTTAGCCAATCAGTGCCCTCTCATAATGTAACTCCACGGGAGTAAGCACAGTGTTATTTATATGGCACACATGAACAAATGTCCTCCAGCTGTGAAAAACTGTAAAATGCATTTAGATAAGAGGCAACCTTCAGGGGCTTAGAAATTAGCATATGAGCCTTCCTCTGTTTAGCTTTCAACTAAGAATACCAAAAGAAAAAAGCAAAATTGATGATGAAAGTGAATTGGAAAGTTGTTCAAAATGACATGCCCTATCTGAATCATAAAAGTTTAATTTTGACTAGACTGTCCCTTTAAACCAATAAATAATAAAACAAATGTGAACTAAGCATGTACAAAAACATTAACAGTTAAAAAAAAAGTAAATACATGCTGTGCAGAAACAGGCCAAAATAAATTTTTCAAGAGGTTAAATTTAAAAATACCAATTTGTGGGAAAAGCTACCTGAAAAGAGTTTTCCCATGGATTGTAATACAATTGTTGAATTCTCTCAATGCACAGTACTTGTGGTATTTATGCAGTGCAAAGTAACAAGACAAGCATGTTTACTGGAGTTTTGAATGCAATTCTAATTGACTGGAAAGGCTTTGAATTGATGACGGAAAAGGCTTTAAATTAAAGGGACATGAAAGACAATTTTTTGTTTCATGATTAAGAAATAGCATGCAATTTTAAACAACTTTCCAATTTACTTCTATTATATAATTAGCTTCATTCTATTGATATTCTTTGTTAAAAGCATATCTAAATAGGCTCAGTAGCTGCTAATTGGTGACTGCTCATAGATGCCTCGTGTGATTGGCTCACCTATGTGCATTGCTATTTCTTCAACAAAGGATATCTAAAAAATTAAGCAAATTAGATAATAGAAGTAAATTGGAATATTATAGAAAAAGTATATTGTATTCCAAGACGATGCAGGCTCCAATAAAGTTAAAAATAGAAAAATTATTCGGTTTAAACTTAAAAATACATGGCATCACAAAGACTTAGCTGAACTCAACATAGTATGCAACCAAGAAAAAGAGAAATAGTCTGACCGGTTTCGGTCCTTACAACCGTACTCATAGACCTACATTACTTACTGGTTAGTTAGTTTAAAAAAGGTTAAGAACATTTTCATTGGTTGCTTTGACTCATTAGTTAATTGATTAATAATTAACCCTTTTTTTGGAACTGAACATTACAAGAAAACATGCTAAAATCCTGTTTGACACATGTACATGTATACTGATGAAATATACTATATACGGATGACTCATGAGATGTCAATGTTTTGTGATACAATACAATACAGTACATGTTCAGGACAAGAGTGCCTACTCTAAAAGTAGCAAAACTATATTCAGTGTTATGGAACGTAGGAAAACAACTATTACAATTTATACCGATATAGAAGTGGAACCTAAGCGATGGGCTTCCTGTAGATAGTGGGGACCACTTTGGCAGACACAACAACAGAGGTAAGGGTGATATCTAGGAAGTTGATACTATTTCTACCCCATTCATGGGTGAAGCTGATCTCTACATCGTTATTGTTAAGGTACTGTAGAAATTCCTGTGCTGTGTTTAAGTCCCCAGACTAAATTATCAAGATGTCATTGATATAATGTACATACCTCATTATCCGTGTGGTAAAGGGGTTACTATCTCCATAGACATGGAACCGCTCCCACCACCCCATAAAGAGGTTGGCGTAAGAAGGGGCACATTTTGACACCATAGTGGTCCCACATCTCTGGAGGTAGAAACATCCCTGGAACATAAAGAAATTGTGCTCAAGAAGGAATTTGACAATATCCACAATGTATTGTTTCAGATCATCCGCCAAATCTGTGAAGAGGTCTAGAAAGAATTCTATGGCCCTCAAACCGAACAGGTGGGGAATACTGGAATACAATGACACAACATCAATTGTTAACCAGCTGTAGCCCTTTCTCCACTCTATACTCTCCATCTTTATTAAGGCATGTGTTGTGTTTCTTATATAACTTGGAAGTTTGTGCACAAGTGGCTGAAGAAATTGATCTACCGCAACAATGGGTCTACCTTTAATGTTAATAAGGCTCTTGTGAGTCTTCAGGAGATGGTGGAAAATGGGTATGACAGGATGGTCAACTATAAGACTACTAAAAGTTTTTCTGTGTAAATAGCTCATTTCCATACCATCATCCAGAAGGCTCACAAGTTGTGCCCTAAAGCGCTCTGTAGGGTCCCTTCCAAGAGGTAGATATGTCTCTGTATCACTGAGTTGCCTTACTGCTTCTGCCACGTATGCACTCCTATCCATGATCACAACACTTCCTCCCTTATCAGAGTTTTCAATCACAATGTATCTATTATTTTGTAAGGCTGTAAAAGCCTCTCTTTCCATTCTGGTCAAATTTGATATATGCTTTTGTTTACTATTTGCTAGCTTAGTTAAATCTTCCACTGTTTTTTTGTGACAAACTTCAAATGACTTCCCTATAGCTTGTAATGGATAGAAATTAGATTTATATTTAGATGTATCCCCTGGTAACCCCCTACATCCCTCTGATGGGTCTGTAGTGGATAGATCCTCTAGGGCTGTGAGGGTGCAAATATCCTCTAAATGTAACCGAGTATAGTCAGTGTCTGCATCTTTGATCAGTGTGTTACCTGAACAGGTTGTTACTCTAATATCTGTGTGATGAAAATATTTTTTTAAGGGTTAGGTCCCTGACTAATTTATTAAGATCAAGTATCGTCTGAAACAAGTCAATGTCCCTTGAAGAGACAAACCCCAAGGACAAATTGATAACCATGCTATGAGTTATTGGTACTTTGTTACAATAGAACACACAGGTAGCACACTATATGAAGCAACAACACCTTTATTGAGCTGTAAATATATCACAATAGAATACACAGGTAGCACACTATATGAAGCAACAGCACCTTTATTGAGCGTGCTGTTGCTTCATATAGTGTGCTACCTGTGTGTTCTATTGTGATATATTTATTAGGACCCTGGAAAGGGAGGTCTTCCAGGTGTGCACCTACATTCACCTAATATTGATTCAAAGGGATATTTTCCTGTGGTGTGTGCTGGTCCTGCTACTTTTCTATTGGTACTTTGTTGCCAGGTTTCTGTTCCCCCGTATAGGGTATCACTGGTTCCCCTCCATATTTGTAAGCTAATTTGTCCCTCCTCCCCTTCTGTTGCCCCTTCCTCCTCTCCCACCCCTCATTCCTCCTCCCTGTGGTTGCTTGGGGGCCCACTGAAAAACCTGAGTGTCATTAACCGGTTGATTGGGTATAGGAGTGGTTGAGGTGGATAGTTGGGCTCTACATAGTTTTTATGGCCAGTTACTTTAGGTCTAGCCCCAAGCTGGTTTGGGCCTTTCAAGATGCCCCTAACCTGGGCATTATTTTGGGGGTCTCCCTGATTAATCTGGGGTAATGTTGTTTCAGTTCTTTTATCCTCAGGCTCAGAGCCAGTCTGTTCATCTTGCTCAAAACGTGAGGCAAACCTGTCCTCATCAGTATTGTCCGTCTCTGAGTCTGAGAACACAACTCTCTTGGGGGCTTCCTGTACTTCTTGTGTGAAATTCCTATTTCGGCGTCTCCTTCATCTGTTTTGGCGACCAAGGCTAATTCCCTCATTAGATTGAGGCATATCAGTATCCACATTTGGGGTATACCAGGACTTATTTTTCTGACATTTACGCCATATACAGTATAGACTACACCTGAATTATAATCCTTTTGATCCCTAAGAAATTTAGAATGTTTAACTTGTAACACTAGTTTCCTAGATTCTTCTATTGTTTTCTTAAGGATATCGTCATACAAGGGAAAGATGTCATATTTAGTAAACGTATTAATTTCAGATTGTAGGTGTATTAGCTTAGTTTAAACTTCATTCATATCTAAAAAATGAAGCAAATTATATAATAGAAGTACATTGGAATATTGTTTAAAATTATATTCTCTATCTAAATCATGAAAGAAAATGTTTGGGGTCCATATCCCTTTAATGACTAGAAAGGTGTTGAATTTATTGACTGGAAAAGTTTTTGAATTTAAAAACAATACCTTAGATACATTTCAAAATGGTTTAGATACATTTCTGTCTAGAAACAGAATTCAGGGATGTGATTGTGTTAAATGGGTCACCTTTTTTAATGGGATTAATTTAAAGTGAATGTAAACTTTCCTGAATCAGTGCCCAGTTTTTAAAAATACTATTAAAAATAGGGGCACTTTCATTCATGCAAGTTTAAATTGTAGCGTTTTTTTTTTTTTTTAAATGCTTACCTTTTTCTGCAGCCAAGTCTTACCAGCGATCTCCCGCCCGCTTCTCATGCTGTACTTACACAGCAATGACTAAACCGACTACCTCCAATCATGCCATGGCCTCTGGAAATGTTTGCTCTAGGGTGCACGCCATGATTGGAGGAAGACGGATTCGTCATTGCTGACGTAAGAACAGAGGAGCTGTGGGAAGAGGATTGCTGGTCCAGCTTGGCTGCAGCAAAAGGTAAGTATTTAAAAAAAAAAAACACTGCAATGCAAAGTTTCATGAATGAAAGTGCCCCTGTTTTTAATAGTATTTTTAACAACTGGGCACTGATTCTTGAAAGTTTACATTCACTTTAAGCTCAACTGAAGCTTTTATGTAAGTATATTAAGATTTATTACTTAATCTACTATGTTACTATGTAAAACAATAACATTTAATATTAAAATAAAAACATAACATGTAGCAAAGAGTTAAATTGTAAAGTATAATTGGAAAAATCACAATAATATTGCACATAAATACCTATCTTTACAATGACTCATTTCAATTTAGCGAAGGAATAATAATAAAGGTTCATGGTAGAGAAAGCTTCTTTTATAATCTTGTAAATTCTATCCTTGGGATTCAAAATATATTAACAAAAATTATTAAATTACATCTGATCAAAACAATCCTGTACATATGAACTACATTTATGCTATTTAGTTCTTTACCATTACATAAAATACAAAAGGTATTCTATCAATCTCTTGAAGCATTTGAAAGAAAATATTTTCAATGTTAAATTGTTCCTCTGAGTAATGATAAATTGAAAGCTTGAACACATTTTCCAACCATTTTACTGCAATACCATCAGTCTTGGAATGATTTACTAGAATAGACAAATTTCTTACAAAAGTTTAGTTTTGGCTCATCAATTCTGAATTTGCCATAAACCATTATTTTGTGTTATAGTAAGACATGGCTCTATTTATTTCAACATTCTTTTTTCCATTTACAGATTAGCCAATTCCTATTTATGGCATTGAGCAGAGTTTTCCTTGAAAATAAATCTAATTACTTGCATTGGTAATTCACAGGCCATTGATACTAACTTCATTGAAGATTTAGGGCTAGATTACAAGTGGCGTGCTAAATGTATTGCAAGCTCGATATAGCAATTTCGCAGGCGAGTTAATTTGCACGCGTATTACAAGTTGCAAGTAAACCCATTCGCTAGAGTGCAATCAAATTTAACCTGCATCAAGTTAGAGCGACTGAATACCTTGCGTAAAGGGTTAAGGCTTATATAAAATTTGCACCAAACACAACATAAATACATTAAACTGTTGCACTCATATAAACACCATCTGAAAAAATATTCATATTAATACAAATATTTATAACCTTTATGTTCAATTATGTTCAACCGTATATGGTTTACGGCCATGTATTTGACTGCAAAGGGCTATTATGTACATATATGTGTCTAAATAATAATTTTATAATAATATTTAATACTGTGTTTTACTTTGCATTTACTGTAAATATTTAACATTCCAATGTTCTTTATGTAGGGGAAAATGCTCTTTGTATTTTAAAATTGATATTCCTTGTGTATATATATATATATATATATATATATATACCTGTATATATTCATATTGATATATAAGTATAGATATATATTGTACATTAACATTATCCTTTTACATGATGAATTAGTGTACCCTGTCGCGTTTGTGCCCATAAACCCAACAGGAGTAAACTAATTCTTTATGTGCGCAAAACCCAACATGAGTTATATTCAGGTGGATTATGTATTTATTAAATATAAAAAATTAAAAAATATTAATAATTAATGTATTTAATTATTATGGATGCACTAAAATATTCTAAAACAAACAATATAATATATATATATATATATATATATATATATATATATATATATATATACAGTATCTCACAAAAGTGAGTACACCCCTCACATTTTTGTAAATATTTTATTATATCTTTTCATGTGACAACACTGAAGAAATTACACTTTGCTACAATGTAAAGTTGTGAGTGTACAGCCTGTATAACAGTGTAAATGTCAGGGTACCAGGAATCAGACTGAGACGAGAAGTGCAAAAATAATCACACCTTTATTAATAGCAAAAAAATAATAAAAAGTCAACAAGTCAAATAACAAGACAGGAATCAAAACCAGAGCTGGTAGTTAGACGAGCCGAGTCAGGAGCCAAAGCGAATAGTCAGACGAGCCGAGTCAGGAACCAAAGTGAGTAGTCAGACGAGCCGGAATCAGGAACAAGGAGAACAGCAGAGTCAGGAACAAGCCAGGGATCAGGAACCAGGAGGGACATCAGACAGCCAGGTAATACACAGGTGCTCTTACAAACAGGTCTGAGACAATGCAAGGACAAAGCATACTGAACAGAGGCCCTTTATATAATAAGTGATGACATTACAATTCTGAGACTGCATCCTGTCTCACACGGATGATGTACAACAGTCTGGCCATAAAAGGAAGTGCAGGAAATGAGCAGCATCACACAGAGTCAGCAAGAGAGGTGAGTAAAATGGCTGCCAGCAACACATGGCAAACAAAACAGGGAAAAAACCCTGACAGTACCCTCCCCTCAACGACTCCTCCCCCATGGGAGGACAAAAGGCTTATTGGGGAAACGGGCATGGAAGGTACGGAGGAGGGCAGGAGCATGAACATCAGAGGAGGGAACCCATGAACGCTCCTCCGGATCGTAGCCCCTCCAGTGAACCAAATACTGTACGCGGCCCCTGGACATACGAGAGTCAGTAATGCTGCTGACGTCATACTCCTCATGGTTGTCAACAAAGATAGGATGGGGACGAGGCAACACAGTGGTAAACCGATTACAAACCAATGGTTTCAAGAGGGAGACATGAAAAACATTGGAGATACACATTGCAGGAGGAAGGTCAAGAGCGTAAGCCAAAGGAGTATTCGAAAAGGACCAACATAACGGGGAGCCAGTTTATTGGAAGGCACACGAAGGTTCAAGTTGCGGGAGGACAGCCAAACTCTTTCACCAACCTGGTAGGAAGGCATGGGTAGATGCCTACGATCAGCCTGGAACTTTTGGCACTGCATAGAACGATGAAGGCAATCCTGAATCTGCACCCATGTGGAATGGAGTTGCGGGAGATGCTCCTCCAAAGCCAGAATATCCTGAGACATGAATGAATCGGGCAACAAGGATGGTTGAAACCCATAATTCGCCATGAACGGGGATAACTTGGAGGAAGCATTAATAGCACAAGGTAACAGTTCAGACCAATTATTGTGGTGATCTGAGACATAGCAAATGAGGAACTGTTCCAGAGCTTGATTAGACCATTCCACCGCCCCATTGGATTAAGGGTGATATGCCGAGGAGAAGGAAAGCTAGATCCCCATTTGAGCACAAAAGGAATGCCAAAATCTGGAGACAAACTGGCTACCCCGGTCCGACACTATCTTCTTGGGTAACCCATGTAAACGGAAGACCTCCCGGGCAACTTCTTCAAGGGAATGCAATGTGACATTTTAGAGAAACGGTCAACCACCATAAGGATAACAGTATTGCCATTGAAAACAGGGAGCTCGACAATGAAGTCCATGGAAAGATGTGTCCAAGGACACTCACCATTAGCAATAGGTTGAAGAAGACCCACAGGAAGACATTGAGGAGTTTTATTCTGTTCACAAACTGAGCAGGAGGCAACATACGCAGCAACATCAGAACGAAGACCTGGCCACCAGAATTGTCGAGTGACAGACCAAATCATTTGGTTCTTGCCTGGGTGACCTGCGGCTTTAGGATAGTGGTAAGTTTGCAAAAGTTTAGTTTGAAGATTCTCAGGAACAAAGCACTTACCACTAGGTTTCTCAGGAGGTGCATTGGTTTGTGCAGCCAGGATCTCCTCCCCCAACAGAGAAGTCAAATTAGTACGTATGGTATTCAAAATATGGTCAGGAGGTATAACTGGAGTAGGTACAGACTCCTCCTTGGACAGAGGTGAAAATTGTTGAGAGAGGGCATCAGCCCTAACATTCTTACTACTAAGCAGGTAGGAGACCACATAATTAAACCAAGACAAAAATAGCGCCCATCTGGCTTGTCGGGGCGACAAACATTTTGCTTCACATAGTTAAGTTAAATAATTGTAGTCAGTAAGAATGAGCACTGGCACGCTAGTACCCTCGAGAAGATGCCTCCATTCCTTGAGTGTCAAAATTATGGCCAGTAATTCCCTGTCGCCAATTTCATAATTGCACTCCGCTGGAGACAATTTCTTAGAGAAGAAACCACACGGATGCAAGGAACCGTCAGGCGTAGGACGTTGAGACAAGAGGGCACCTACTCCAGTCTCAGACGCATCGACCTCAAGAATGAAAGGCAGGACAGGGTTAGGATGAGCCAGAACTGGAGGGGCAGCAAAGGCAGTCTTAAGACTATCAAAGGCCTTAATGGCAGTAGGTGACCAATGGAGTGGATCATTCTCTTTACAGGTCATGTCTGTGATAGGTTTGACCAAGGAAGAAAAGTTTTTAATAAACTTTCTATAGTAATTGGCGAACCCCAAAAAACGTTGAATAGACCGAAGATCAACTGGGCGAGGCCACTGCAGAACTGCAGATAACTTGTCAGGATCCATGGAGAACCCTGCAACGGAGATAACATAACCTAGGAAGGTTACTTGAGTCTGATGGAACTCACATTTCTCTAGTTTACAAAACAGGCCATTCTCACGTAGTCTCTGAAGAACCCGTGTAACATCAGAAGGATGAGCCTCAAGTGTGGGTGAGTGTATGAGGATGTCGTCCAAGTACACCACAACACACTGTTGCAACATATCTCGTAGGACATCATTAATAAATTCCTGGAAAACAGCAGGAGCATTACATAGGCCAAAGGGCATTACAAGATACTCATAATGCCCACTCCTGGTGTTAAATGCTGTTTTCCATTTGTGGCCCTCCTTGATCCTAACGAGATTGTACGCTCCTCTCAAATCAAGTTTAGTAAAGACCGTATCTCCCTTGAGGCAGTTCCGTAATGAGCGGAATAGGGTAAGCATTCTTAATGGTAAGATGATTAAGACCCCTATAATCGATGTATGATCTTAACTCACCACCCTTTTTCTTCACAAAGAAGAAGCCAGCCCCAGCAGGAGAGCAGGATTTGTGGATTAACTCCCGTGACAGAGCATCGGCAGCATACTTCTCCATAGCACAATTCTCTGCAACAGACAGAGGGTAAACTCAGCCCTGAGGAGGAATCGCTCCGGGTTGCAGGTCTATGGCACAATCGTAAGACCGGTGAGGAGGCAACGTACCGGCATGCACCTTGTCAAAAACATCTAGGAACTCTCGGTACTCCTCTGGCAATTGAGATACCGAAGAAGTGCACAAGACTTTAAATGGTTTCCGAAGACAAGTGGAAATACATTGCGGAGACCACAACAAAATTACGGACCTGCGCCAGTCAAGACTGGGATTGTGCTCTTGGAGCCAAGGATAACCCAGCACAACCAGAAAATGTGTAGAGTTTATCACCTGGAACTGGAGGGTTTCAAAATGGAGAGCCCCAACAGCCATGGATAACGGAGCAGTTTCATGAGTAACGAGTGCGGGCTGAAGGGGCCTGACATCAATGGCCTCAATAGCAAGCGGAACGGACCGAGGCAAAACAGGAATGGACTGCTTTGATACAAAAGCACTGTCAATGAAATAGCCCGCAGCACCAGAGTCAACAAGAGCCTGGGTGACTATGGAGGAGTCCACACAGGAAAGGACAACCGTGACCAAAGGTTTCTCCTTTAAGGGTTCCGGGGACAAGGATAAACCACCCAAGGTCTGCCCCCGATGACCTTAGGTGTGAGCGTTTCCCGGCCGTGTAGGACAAGACTTCAAAAGGTGGCCCTGTAACCCACAATAGAGGCAGAGCCCCTCCCTCCTGCTAAAGACCCTCTCCACTGCAGAGAGACGCGTGAATCCCAACTGCATCAGCTTAGCAGTAGCTGGTGACTCAGGACCAGGAGGCATGGGAGGAGAGGGAGGCATGGGTGGGAACGAACACGTATGAGACAACGGAACAGCAGGCTTCCGCAAGCACTCCTTGAAAGAGGGCCTCTCACTTAGTCTGATGTCAATTAGGATCAAAAAAGACACCAATGCCTCGAGATCTTCTGGTAAATCTCTGGCAACAACTTCATCTTTAATCGCATCAGAGAGCCCATGAAAGAAGGCGGCAACAAAGGCTTCATTGTTCCAACCTTCCTCTGCGGCAAGCGTGCAGAACTCAATGGCATACTGAGCAACAGATCTTGTACCTTGCTGAATGGACATGAGTCGTTTAGCAGCAGAGGAGGAGCGAGCCGGAACATCAAATACCCTTCGAAAGGAGGCCACAAATTCAGGGTAATTTGAAATCACAGGTTTATTAGTCTCCCACAAGGGATTAGCCCTGGCAACAGCTGTGTCAGAGAGTAATGAGATGAGAAATCCCACCTTAGCTCTGTCAGTGGGAAACACCTGAGGTAACATCTCAAAGTAAATGCCCACCTGGTTCAAAAACCCTCTGCACTGATTAGGATCGCCTCCATAACGCTGAGGTAGAGGTGCAGAACCGGACATGCTCCTGGTAGGACTAGGTGCAGCAGCGGAAACAGGAGCAGCCATAACTTTGGTCCAAATGTGCAGTGCGAGTCAGCAGGGTTTGCAGGGCTAGTGCAAATTGATCCAAGCGGTGATCCTGTTCATCCATCCTGGAAATTATGGCAGGTAAAGGTGTATTATTAGTCCCATCAGGATTCATGGCCCTTGCGTAATGTCAGGGTGCCAGGAATCAGACGAGAAGTTCAAAAATAATCACACCTTTATTAATAGTAAAAAAATAATAAAAAGTCCACAAGTCAAATAACAAGCCAGGATCAAAACCAGAGCTCGTAGTTAGACGAGCCAAGTCAGGAGCCAAAGCGAATAGTCAAACGAGCTGAGTCAGGAACCAAAGCGAGTAGTCAGAAGAGCCGGAATCAGGAACAAGGAGAACAGCAGAGTCAGGAACATGCCAGGGATCAGGAACCAGGAGGGACGTCAGACAGCCAGGTAATACACAGGAACTCTTACAAACAGGTCTGAGACAACGCAAGGGCAAAGCATACTGAACAGAGGCCCTTTTGATAATAAGTGATGACATCACAATTCTGAGACTGCATCCTGTCTCACACGGATGATGTACACCAGTCTGGCCATAAAAGGAAGTGCAGGAAATGAACAGCATGACACAGTATGCACCAGAGTCAGCAAGTGAGGTGAGTAAAATGGCTGCCTGCAGCACATGGCAAACAAAACAGGGAAAAAAAAGTGACAGTAAATTTGCTGTCCCCTCAAAATAACTCAACACACAGTTATTAAAGGGACACTGAACCCAAATTTTTTTCCTTTTGTGATTCAGATAGAGCGTGCAATTTTAAGCAACTTTCTAATTTACTCCTATTATCAATTTTTCTTCATTCTCTTGGTATGTTTATTTGAAAAGCAAGTATGTAAGTTTAGATGCCGTTCCATTTTTGGTGAACAACCTGGGTTGTCCTTGCTGATTGGACAGCACCAATAAACAAGTGCTGTCCATGGTCCTGAAATAAAAATGTGCTGGCTCATTAGCTTAGATGCCTTCTTTTTCAAATAAAGATAGCAAGAGAATGAAGAAAAAATTTAAAATTGCATGCTCTATCTGAATCAGGAAAGAAAAAAAATAGGTTCAGTGTCCCTTTAATGTCTAAATCGTTGGCAACAAAAGTGAGTACAACCCTAAGTGAAAATTTTCACTCCTCCATGACAACATCACAGAGCTGGTGGATGTTAGAGACCTTGTGCTCCCCCACCTTCCATTTGAGGATGCCCCACAGACGCTCAGTAGGGTTTAGGTCTGGAGAAATGCTTGGCTAGTCCATCACCTTTACCCTCAGCTTCTTTAGCAAGGCAGTGGTCATCTTGGAGGTGTGTTTGGGGTCGTTATGTTGGAATACGGCCCTGCGGCCCAGTCTCTGAAGGGAGGGGATCATGCTCTGCTTCAGTATGTCACAGTACTTGTTGGCATTCATGTTCCCTCAATGAACTGTAGCTCCCCAGTGCCTGCAGCACTAATGCAGGCCTAGACCATGACACTCCCACCACCATGCTTGACTGTAGGCAAGACACACTTGTCTTTGTAGTCCTCCTCACCTGGTTGCCGCCACACACGCTTGACACCATCTGAACCAAATAAGTTTATCTTGGTCTCATCGGACCACAGGACATGGTTCCAGTAATCCATGTCCTTAGTCTGTTTGTCTTCAGCAAACTGTTTGCAGGCTTTCTTGTGCATCATCTTTAGAAGAGGCTTCCTTCTGGGACGACAGCCATGCAAACCAATTTGATGCAGTGTGCGGCGTATGGTCTGAGCACTGACAGGCTGACCTCCCTTCAACCTCTGCAGCAATGATGGCAGCACTCATACATCTATTTCCCAAACCCAACCTCTGAATATGATGCTGAGCATGTGCACTCAAATTCTTTGGTCGACCACGGCAAGGCCTGTTCTGAGTGGAACCTATCCTGTGAAACCGCTGTATGGTCTTGCCCACCGTGCTGCAGCTCAGTTTCAGGGTCTTGGCAATCTTCTTATAGCCCAGATCATCTTTATGTAGAGCAACAATTCTTTTTTTCAGATCCTCAGATAGTTCTTTGCCATAAGGTGCCATGTTGAACTTCCAGTGACCAGTATGAGAGAGTGTGAGAGTGATAACACCAAATTTAACACACCTGCTCCCCATTCACACCTGAGACCTTGTAACTCTAACGAGTCATATGAAAACGGGGAGGGAAAATGGCTAATTGGGCCCAATTTGGAAATTTCCACTTAGGGATGTACTCACTTTTGTTGCCAACAGTTTAGACATTAATAGCTGTGTGTTGAGTTATTTTGAGGGGACAGCAAATTTACACTGTTATAAAGGCTGTACACTCACTACTTTACATTGTAGCAAAGTGTCATTTCTTCAGTGTTGTCACATGAAAAGATATAATAAAATACTTGAGGGGTGTACTCAATTTTGTGAGATACTGTGTATATGTATATATATATATATATATATATATATATATTACAGTATCTATAATAATTATTAATAATTATTATTAATATTTGTTTCAATATTTTATATTTAATATTTAATTAACACACTTTAAACTAACAAATTCTTCATGTGCGCTAACCCAACACTGCGTTAGTCCTAAAGTGCAAAACCCGAAGCACATTACGCATATGTTACATTCCAATGTTCTTCACATAGAAAAAAATTGTTTCATATATATATATATATATATATATATATATATATATATATATATATACAAAACACAGAAGGGAACTTCACTCTCATACCGGACCGGTTACACATCCCATGACCCTGCAGCATGCTCAGCCCTGGGTGCCACTGGCACTCACAGGAAGCTGTGCTGTCCCCAGAGCCACAAGCAGTTAACCCCAGACAGGTCTGGGTGCAAGAACCATAGGGAAAATTACAAAACAAATTAATACAACACACAGAGAAAACCCAGCTCTCCCTTACAAGCTCTCAGCTAAGATTTAAAAGCAAAAATGGAAAGGTTAGTCACCGCATCTGGCCAAATGGGACAAGCTCAGGTACCACGTCAAGGTCCTTTCCAATACCTGAGACCCTAAAACAGCCACACAATGCAAGCTTTCAAATCCAAACAAACTGAAAACAAGGGAAGGGTGCACAGGAATATGTAACCACCCTAGACATATACAAAACACGGAAGGGAACTGCACTCTCATACCGGACCGGGTACACATCCCATGACCCTGCAACATGCTCAGCCCTGGGTGCCACGGGCACTCACAGGAAGCTGTGCTGTCCCCAGAGCCACAAGCAGTTAACCCCAGACAGGTCTGGGTGCAAGAACCATAGGGAAAATTACAAAACAAATTAATACAACACACAGAGAAAACCCAGCACTCACTTACAAGCTCTCAGCTAAGATTTAAAAGCAAAAATGGAAAGGTTAGTCACCGCATCTAGCCAAATGGGACAAGCTCAGGTACCACGTCAAGGTCCTTTCCAATACCTGAGACCCTAAAACAGCCACACAATGCAAACTTTCAAATCCAAACAAACTGAAAACAAGGGAAGGGTGCACAGGAATATGTAACCACCCTAGACACATACAAAACACGGAAGGGAACTGCACTCTCATACCGGACCGGGTACACATCCAATGACCCTGCAACATGCTCAGCCCTGGGTGCCACTGGCACTCACAGGAAGCTGTGCTGTCCCCAGAGCCACAAGCAGTTAACCCCAGACAGGTCTGGGTGCAAGAACCATAGGGAAAATAACAAAACAAATTAATACAACACACAGAGAAAACCCAGCACTCACTTACAAGCTCTCAGCTAAGATTTAAAAGCAAAAATGGAAAGGTTAGTCACCGCATCTGGCCAAATGGGACAAGCTCAGGTACCATGTCAAGGTCCTTTCCAATACCTGAGACCCTAAAACAGCCACACAATGCAAGCTTTCAAATCCAAACAAACTGAAAACAAGGGAAGGGTGCACAGGAATATGTAACCACCCTAGACATATACAAAACACGGAAGGGAACTGCACTCTCATACCGGACCGGGTACACATCCCATGACCCTGCAACATGCTCAGCCTTGGGTGCCACTGGCACTCACAGGAAGCTGTGCTGTCCCCAGAGTGCAGTTCCCTTCCGTGTTTTGTATATGTCTATATGGTTCTTGCACCCAGACCTGTCTGGGGTTAACTACTTGTGGCTCTGGGGACAGCACAGCTTCCTGTGAGTGCCAGTGGCACCCAGGGCTGAGCATGTTGCAGGGTCATGGATGTGTACCCGGTCTGGTATGAGAGTGCAGTTCCCTTCCGTGTTTTGTATATGTCTAGGGTGGTTACATATTCCTGTGCACCCTTCCCTTGTTTTCAGTTTGTTTGGATTTGAAAACTTGCATTGTGTGGCTGTTTTAGGGTCTCAGGTATTGGAAAGGACCTTGACGTGGTACCTGAGCTTGTCCCATTTGGCCAGATGCGGTCACTAACCTTTCCATTTTTGCTTTTAAATCTTAGCTGAGAGCTTGTAAGTGAGTGCTGGGTTTTCTCTGTGTGTTGTATTAATTTTTTTTGTAATTTTCCCTATGGTTCTTGCACCCAGACCTGTCTGGGGGTAACTGCTTGTGGCTCTGGGGACAGCACAGCTTCCTGTGAGTGCCAGTGGCACCCAGGGCTGAGCATGTTGCAGGGTCATGGGATGTGTACCCGGTCCGGTATGAGAGTGCAGTTCCCTTCCGTGTTTTGTATATGTCTAGGGTGGTTACATATTTCTGTGCACCCTTCCCTTGTTTTCAGTTTGTTTGGATTCGAAAGCTTGCATTGTGTGGCTGTTTTAGGGTCTCAGGTATTGGAAAGGACCTTGACGTGGTACCTGAGCTTGTCCCATTTGGCCAGATGTGGTGACTAACCTTTCCATTTTTGCTTTTAAATCTTAGCTGAGAGCTTGTAAGTGAGTGCTGGGTTTTCTCTGTGTGTTGTATTAATTTGTTTTGTAATTTTCCCTATGGTTCTTGCACCCAGACCTGTCTGGGGTTAACTGCTTGTGACTCTGGGGACAGCACAGCTTCCTGTGAGTGCCAGTGGCACCCAGGGCTGAGCATGTTGCAGGGTCATGGGATGTGTACCCGGTCCGGTATGAGAGTGCAGTTCCCTTCCGTGTTTTGTATATGTCTAGGGTGGTTACATATTCCTGTGCACCATTCCCTTGTTTTCAGTTTGTTTGGATTTGAAAGCTTGCATTGTGTGGCTGTTTTAGGGTCTCAGGTATTTGAAAGGACCTTGACGTGGTACCTGAGCTTGTCCCATTTGGCCAGATGCGGTGACTAACCTTTCCATTTTTGCTTTTAAATCTTAGCTGAGAGCTTGTAAGTGAGTGCTGGGTTTTCTTTGTGTGTTGTGTGTATATATATATATATATATATATATATAACACATAGAAACACCCAGCACTCACCAGCTAGCTCACAGCTAAGATAAAATCACAACTGGAAAGGATAGTCACCGCATCTGGCCAAATGGGAAAGCTCAGGCACCACGTCAAGGTCCTTTCCACCGCCTGAGTCCCTAACACAGGCACACCATCATGCGAGCTCACAAAGCCAAACAAACTGAGAACAAAGAAGGGGTGCACAGGTGGCTGTAATCACCCATAGAAAATACAAAACATGGAAGGGAACTGCACTCCAAGACCGGATCAGGTACACATCCTGTGACTCAGTAACATCCAGCCCTGGGTGCTAAATAGCACTCCAAAAAAGCTGTGATGTCACCAGAGCCACAGGCAGTTAACCCCAGTCCGGAATGGGTGCAAGAAACAAGGGAGATTACAAATAAAAAGTAATACAACACATAGAAACACCCAGCACTCACCAGCTAGCTCACAGCTAAGATAAAATCACAACTGGAAAGGTTAGTCACCGCATCTGGCCAAATGGGAAAGCTCAGGCACCACGTCAAGGTCCTTTCCACCGCCTGAGTCCCTAACACAGGCACACCATCATGCGAGCTCACAAAGCCAAACAAACTGAGAACAAAGAAGGGGTGCACAGGTGGCTGTAATCACCCATAGGGTAATCACCCTAGGGGTTTTAGGATAAGTAAACTCTGCCTTCTGTGAGCAATGGTGCCAAATTTTAAATAAGTGTGCACTTGATCTAATGCTACTTGTTAAACAAGAGGTTAGAAGCCTGCTAATACAAGCTAAAACTGAAATAGAATATTTCACCATAGAATACACCACAGCTCTATCCCAGAATGAGGATGAAGAATGGGAGACTAAACTACGGACACAGCTGGAGCAATATCAAAAAGAACTAATAGCATTTAAGAACAGAAAATTTGAAGCTGTACTGGAGGATTACAGAGAAAAGAAAGTCTACAAATGGCTACTCAAGCCAGAAGAGAGACAGAGACTTAGAGAAGATACAGGGCAAGGAGGCCATGGAATCTAGCTACAGTAGACAGCTCAGGATCGGGCACAGATTCAGACAGCACATCAGGACAAGATATACAGACAGGTATACAAAGAGAAGGAAATAACAACGAGGTAAAAAAATGCTGGAGGGGACGCCCCCACCCGAGGAGGGGGCATTTCAAGAATAAGAAACAGACCCCCGAGAAGGAAATTAATGAACAGATAGTGGTGAATATCAGCCAGAGATTACTGTCAGAGGACAAACTGTCGCTCCTACAAAAAGGCCTTTCGTTTGTCCCAACTAAATATACAGACAGATTTGACCTCCATATCGACATTCAGCACTTCCAGGGGACATTAAGACTGAAAGAATTCTTTGGCTCAACAGAGAAAGAACAGGTTGTGGATCTAAGGAAAAGAGGCACATTTGACCCGAAAAGCACTAACGCCATGATCCAGACATTTTGTAAAAAACTGGAAACAGAGCTGAACCACTCCACTGATTCTCAAAGAGATAGTGTGAGGTTTAACCTTACTAAGAATGAAAGAACAGCTATGAAAAAACTGACTGGGGATAATACTATAGTGGTGAAAAGGGCCGACAAGGGAGGTGCTATAGTATTTATGGACTACCACTACTATCAGGAGGAAATCAACACTCAGCTGAATGATAACCTGACATACTCCAAACTACCAAGAGACCCAACCCCGAAATTCAAGTCTGAAATAGACGAATACCTGAAGGGAGCTTTCGAGGATAACTGGATTGATCAACAGACTCTATCATACCTAATAACGGACTACCCAAGGACACAAATCTTTTATACCTTGTCAAAAATCCATAAGGATCTAAGAAAACCACCAGGACATCCCATTGTATCTGCAGTAAACTCCATCTTACAACCCCCTGCTACTTATGTAGACAGTCTGTTACAACCTTTTGTTCAAAATATGAACACAAACATTAAAGATTCAGGAGATGTGATCAAATCCCTTAAATATCTGGAAATTAATACCAATGATGTGCTAGTGACCTTGGATGTCACTAGCTTATACACGGTTATCCCCCACCCCGAAGGCCTGGCAATGATCAGAAGACAAATTCTGAAATATCCCTATACAGGCCAACTAAGGAATTCATTCTGGACATACTGGAGATTTGCCTCAGGAAGAACTATTTCCGGTAACAGTGAGCACACTACCCTGAAATTCAAAATGAACTACAGAAAAACAGAAATAGAATTCCTAGACCTGAAAATATATAAGGATAACAACAAACTGGGTACAACCCTATATAGAAAACCGACCGACAGGAACTCACTCCTAGAAGCTTCAAGCTGCCACCCCCCGGTATTTAAAAATCGCTTCCAAAGTCACAATTCTATAGGGTACGAAGGAACAACATGAATACTGAACTGGCAGAAATTCAAACCAAAGAAATGAGACAGTGCTTTTTTGGAAGGGGCTACCGTAACAAATTGTTACAACAACACATCTCAACGTTTAAAAAAGGCATCATTGGTGATACACCAGAAGAGGGTAACAAGAAAGAGAAAATGACTATGACTACCACCTATTCAGCGGACAAGAATAAGTTCTCCACCATACTGAGAAATAACTGGGAGATACTAAGATCAGACAAGACACTTCCTTTCAAATTGATGGATATACCTAGAATAGGTTTTAAAAAAGGAAAGTCACTCAAAGATATACTTCAAAATACTAATCCCGTACACTGCTATAGCTCCAAAACACGGTTAGAAGGGAACAAACCAGGCTGTTATAAATGCAGCAGATGTACTACCTGCAATGGGCTACAAGCTGGGAAATTCTTTCACCACCCAAGGCACAAAAAGAAGTATCTCTATAAGCATAGGATGACCTGTACAACCAAGTATATAGTCTACTTACAGTTCTGTCTGTGCAGCTTGTTTTACGTCGGTAAAACGAGCGACAACCTAAGAACCAGGATGGCGAATCATAGAAATGAGATACACACGGTGATTAAGAATCAAGACATGGACCAGCCAGTGGCCAGACACTTTCTACAGAGTAGACACAATGTAGCAAACTTGCGCTACACCATAATTGATCACGTGCCACCCCTACAAAGAGGAGGAGATCGCAATAAAATACTTTTGCAAAGGGAAGCAAGATGGACATTTGAGCTTGAAACTCTGAGCCCTAAGGGTTTGAATACTAAAATAGAATGGCATAGCTTCATGTAGCTATAGCAATTTGTATTTTGGATGGTACTCCATAGTACTCCATAGCATACTGTTTATTCCCTTGTGTTCCCCCTGTAAATTGTAGACTTGTGCAGCTGCGGAAAATTCGGTTTGGTTCGGATCGATTCGGACTGATTCGAATTTCGGTTCGGACCGATTCGAATTTCGGTTCGGACCGATTCGAATCGGAAGAAATCGAATGAATTTGTTTTGGATTCATTCGGATTCTTTCGGATTCGTGGGAAATTCGGTTCGATTCGGTTCGAATCGATTCGGAATTTCAGAATTTTGGTCAGTGTTAAGTGGGATGTGCTGTGTATTACAATAGTATACTGTACAATACTAGTGTAATAAACGGCCATCCGAATCTACCGAATAAATTTGAATTGATTCGGACCGAATCGAATTGCACATGTCTAGTAAATTGTCTCCCTTTGTCTTTTCCTGATTTCCCCTGTTTTTTCGCTTGTTTATTCCCTATGTTTTTCCCCCTGTTTTTCCTTACTCTTTTTTCCCCCCCTCTACATTCTGCTCTTCTGTCTAAGAGTCGTACTATGTACTTCTCTTTTGTCTAAGTGTCATACTAAGTCATTCTCATTTGTTTTTATTTTTTATTTTTTATTGCTCTTTATTCTGTGCTTCTACTATGTGTTTTTCTTTTTTCTTCTCTTTTTTTCTTCTTTTTCTTTTTCTTCATGTTATGTTGATAGCAGTTATATCCCCTTTCAGACCTTTGTAATTTGCCCGCATAGATATATGACTGCATAGTATTTTACCGTTAGTCATTATACTTTTGCTTATGGCCATAAAAGTTGCCATTGTATTTATGAGTACCTCAGCAGTCCGCCCATATTAAGTTGTAGTTGTTGATTATGGATTTATAGTGTTAGCATAAGAGCAACATTGTTTTTCTCTAATTAGCCCCGTTGTTTAGTATAAATTTGTTTGGCTGGTTACTAAGGCTACGGACGACACCCCTAGTGACTCATGCTATGCGCCTGATGCTTCCAGCTGATTCAAATCACTTGCTTATGATTAGTAGGTGGTTTTATGTTCACACATGTGTATATATAGAGGTTGCTGTTATTAACTTTCTTGTTATGTCTGAGGAAGGAGGTAATACTCCGAAACGTCACACCTTGTGGGATTAAAAGATATCCTTTATTTAAATACCAGTGAGTGTCTGCTTCTTTTTGTTTTGTATGCTGTGCCTGCTGCAGCATCCCGGTCAAGGATTCGTGAGTGCCATACTCTGCCTGGAATTATATATATACAGTATATATATATATATATGATAATGTTAATATAAAATATATACCTATATATCTATATCAATAGATATACAGGTATATATATATATATATATATATATATATATATATATAATTATATATGAATATCCATTTAAAATAAAAATAACCTTTTACTGTATGCGAAGAACATTGGAATGTGAAATATTGAAGTTTATGGGGAAAAGAAGTTAGTGCTGTCGCAATATCCGAAGTCCTTAAGTTAGCGCGCATTGGGTTTCTCACAAAAGTTTTACTTTCAACTTCTAGCGGTGTTATCGCTTGAGCGAAAGCACTAAATAGCACACCACTTGTTATCTGGCCCTTACTGTTGTAGTTAAGATAATTAATTAAAAAACAATAAAATATTTTAATAGCACAATTTTAAAAACAATATTACTGACATCGGTGTCAAATTTTAACACGTGATAAGCATAGTACGTAGCACTAACAAATGTTGCAACTAAATAGGACAAACTTGCAATGTGTTTCAAAGCAGTTCTTCTATCCTAAATGTCCGTTTCTAAACACAAACCGGGAAAAAATATATATATAAAAAAAATATTTTATTGTTTTTTATGAACACAAGATGTTTATGGATATTTATCAGTGACATGGATGTATGATGACAACTGGAGCTCTCAGTACGAATTGTATGTTAGAATAACTCAGATTAAATGATTATTAATATATTCCTACTCCAGTTAGGTCACCCTATACCCTCACCTATATTGAATTTTCATTTGGATCGTACTCTGTGAGAAGTATGATCAGTGGGTAGGCAGTTATTCTGTTTTAGTTTAAGTTCATGAGACAACACCTCTTTCTTTAAGATAATTAATTAGCCTTGTGTATACTTAGGGCTGAAGTATATATATATATATATATATATATATATATATATATATATATATATATATATATATATATATTTATATATATAATTTTGTATAATCCACTTCTGGATCTGGAATATAAATTTCACTTTAGGCGTTTAGATGAGATAAGGTAGATAAGATAAGATAGAAACAGTACTCATTTAGTAAAAAAAAAAAATGTTGAGCCAAAGTAAACATAAAAAGAAACAGATTGTGTTTAAAAACAGTAAACAACTTAATTGTTTTCTTGCTAAATTAGCACTCATAAATTCTCACTGTAGCTACTGAGTACAGGCAGATAAGGGTGACACCATTAAAAGAAAACCTAAGTTCTAATGTCACATGAATTTTGCAAAGTCCTTTACTAAGCATTGGTAATAAACTGACTGCAGCAATTGTATGGTATCTCCTAACAACACTTCAAAGAAAAATCTAATTCTTTGGCTTCCTGTTGAAACCCCAGCCCCCCTTGTGGGGTTGTGACAAGTAATGGGCCCTGCACAAAATAAGTTACAAAAATAGAAATAAAAGGTAACATCCTTTTGAAATGATGAATAATAAATATTGCAATGATTTATATTAAAGTGACATGAAACTCAAAATGTTTATTTCATGTTTCAGATAGAAAATATCATTTTAACCTTTTAATGACCGAGGACGTGCAGGGTACGTCCTCAAAAAAAATACAGTTAATGCCTGAGGACGTACTCTGCACGTCCTTGGTCTGGAAAGCAGCTGGAAGCGATCCTGCTCACTTCCAGCTGCTTTCCGGTTATTGCAGTGTTGCCTTGATATCGAGGCATCCTGCAATAACCTTTTTTAGCCATTTGATGCAGAGAGAGCCACTCTGTGGCCCTCTCTGCACTGGACATCGATGGCCGGTATCGTTGATGGGTGGGAGCCGGTGTGGGAGGCGGGCGGCGGCCATCGATGGGCCTTGTGATGTGGAGGTGGGCGGGGATAGCCGGGGTGCGCACGGATGCGCGCGCATGCACGTGCACGGAGAGGCGGGGCGGGTGCGTGCACGGGGAGGGAGCGGGTGGGAACCGCTACACTACAGAAAAATTTGTGTTAAAAGTGGGAACAAGGGGGGGAATAGATTTGATAAAAATGATCAGTCAGAGGGTGGGGGGTTGGCTATGGAGGGGAAGCTACACTACAGAAAAAAAAAAAAAAAAAAAAAAAAAAATTTTTTTGCAAACTGGGTACTGGCAGACAGCTGCCAGTACCCAAGATGGTCCCCAATAAGGCAGAGGGGGAGGGTTAGAGAGCTGTTTTGTGGAGGATCAGGGAGGTTGGGGGCTAAGGGGGGATCCTACACAGCAGCATATGTAAATATGCTAAATAAAAAAAAATAAAAAATTCAAAGATACCTTTTATTTTGGTACTGGCAGACTTTCTGCCAGTACTTAAGATGGTGGGGACAATTGTGGGGTGGGGGAGGGAAGGGAGCTGTTTGGGAGGTATCAGAGGGTGTGATGTGTCAGGTGGGAGGCTGATCTCTACACTAAAGCTAAAATTAACCCTGCAAGCTCCCTACAGACTACCTAATTAACCCCTTCACTGCTAGCCATAATACACGTGTGATGCGCAGCGGCATTTAGCGGCCTTCTAATTACCAAAAAGCAACGCCAAAGTCATATATGTCTGCTATTTCTGAACAAAGGGGATCCCAGAGAAGCATTTACAACCATTTGTGCCATAATTGCACAAGCTGTTTGTAAATAATTTCAGTGAGAAACCTAAAGTTTGTGAAAAAGTTTGTGAAAAAGTGAACAATTTTTTTATTTGATCGCTTTTAGCGGTGAAATGGTGGCATGGAATATACAAAAATGGGCCTAGATCAATACTTCGGGTTGTCTACTACACTAAAGCTAAAATTAACCCTACAAACTCCCTAATTAACCCCTTCACTGCTGGGCATAATACACTTGTGGTGCGCAGTGGCATTTAGCGGCCTAATTACCAAAAAGCAACGCCAAAGCCATATATGTCTGCTATTTCTGAAGAAAGGGGATCCCAGAGAAGCATTTACAACCATTTGTGCCATAATTGCAGAAGCTGTTTGTAAATAATTTCAGTGAGAAACCTAAAATTGTGAAAAATGTTAGGTTTTTTTTTTTTTATTTGATCGCATTTGGCGGTGAAATGGTGGCATGAAGTATACCAAAATGGGCCTAGATCAATACTTGGGGTTGTCTACTACACTACACTAAAGCTAACCCTAGAAGCTCTCTACATGCTCCCTAATTAACCCTTTCACTTCTGGGCATAATACACGTGCGGTGCGCAGTTGCATTTACTAGCCTTCTAATTACCAGAAATCAAAGCCAAAGCCATATGTCTTCTATTTATGAACAAAGGGGATCCTAGAGCAGCGTTTACAACCATTTATGCCATAATTGCACAAGTTGTTTGTAAATAATTTCAGTGAGAAACCTAAAGTTTGTGAAAAAATTTGTGAAAAAGTGAACAATTTTTTTTATTTGATCGCATTTGGCAGTGAAATGGTGGCATGAAATATACCAAAATGGGCCTAGATCAACACTTTGGGATGTCTTCTAAAAAAATATACACATGTCAAGGGATATTAAGGTATTCGTGACAGATATCAGTGTTACAATGTAACTAGCTCTAATTTTGAAAAAAAAAGTGGTTTGGAAAGTGCTACTTGTATTATTGCCCTAAAATTGCAAAAAAAGCAAATAACATGTAAACATTGGGTATTTCTAAACTCAGGGCAAAATTTAGAAACTATTTAGCATGGGTGTTTTTTGATGGTTGTAGATGCGTAACAGATTTTGGGGGTCAAAGTTAGAAAAAGTGTTTTTTTTTTCATTTTTTCCTCATATTTTGTATTTGTTTTTATAGCAAATTATAAGATATGATGAAAATAATGGTATCTTTAGAAAGTCCATTGATAAAAACAGTATATAATATGTGTGGGTACAGTAAATGAGTAAGAGGAAAATTACAGCTAAACACAAACACCGCAGAAATGTAAAAATAGCCCTGGTCCCAAACGGACAGAACATGGAAAAGTGCTGTGGTCATTAAGGGGTTAAACAACTTTCCAATTTACTTCTATTATCTAATGTTATTTACTCTCTTTGTATCCTTTGCTGAAAAAATGAGCATTAATGAGCCAATTAATGAGGCATATGTACGCAGCCTTCAATCAGCAGCTCCTGCACCTACCTAGGTATGCTTTTCAACAAAGGATACCAAGAGAATAAAACAAATTAGATAATAGAAGTAAATTGAAAAAGTGTTTAAAATTGCATGTTCTATCTGAATCATAAAAGAATAAAATTGGATTCAATTTTAAACACTTTAAAATATATGTCTGCTATTTATGAACAAAGGGGATCCTAGAGAAGCGTTTACAACCATTTATGCCATAATTGCAAAAGTTGTTTGTAAATAATTTCAGTGAGAAACCTAAAGTTTGTGAAAAAATTGTGAAAAAGTGAACAATTTTTTTTATTTGATCACATTTGGCAGTGAAATGGTGGCATGAAATATACCATTTTTTTTATATGCACATTTTCTGAAGCACTAGCTTCTACTGAGTATGTGCAAGAGTTCACAGTGTATACATATATGTGATTGGTTGATGGCTGTCACATTCTACAGGGGGCGGGGTTATCAAATTTACTATGTTCTCATCTTTGATATCTAGATAGTTAGCGTGCACATTTCTAGAGAAGTACATGACAGGAAATGCTGCTGCCACCTACTGTTCTTCCAAATGTATAACATAGTTATAGAACTGCTGCCATTTATCCTGTACAGTCACGTGCATGCTCCTACTCCTTCCTACCTGCTTTTCAACAAAGGACACCAAAAGAACAAAGTAAACTACATAATCAAAGTAAATGAAAGTTTTTTGTGTTTTTAAATTGCACACTCTATCTGAATCATGAAAGAATTTTGGGATTTTTTTATGTTCCTTCAACTTTTATATAATATGCATGTTGCATGTTTCACCCTCAAATACATACTAAGGGCTAGATTACAAGTTGTGCACTATCGTTTGCACATACGCGATATCGTGTTTTTGTGCCCATTTGCATGCAAGTTGAATTCTGCTTGTAATACAAGTTGAAAGTAAATACGAACTTGTGAGTACGATTTATGCTAGAATGATTATTATGACTTCAGAGATCTGGTTAACTGTTACGCTTGAATAAAAAAGTGGACAAAAAAACAACCGAAATACTTTCAAAAGTGCAGTTACACTCATAATAACACTGTCTGATAAAATCATTTTTAGAAAAAGTTGCATTAAAAAGTTTTAAGGGGTCAAAATGATGAGGTCTCAGGTTTGTGTATATATATATATAAGCAAAGGAGATAAGATGAAGCACTCATTGGACTTCAGATTACTGTGTACAAAAATATTTATTTGTGACGTTTCGGGACCTCAAACGTCCCTTCTTCTGACAACCAGAGTATCCAAATATACAGACTTATAAAGGCCTGTGAAACCCTCCCCCACTACGGCCACCAATCACTGGAGACCGTGTGCACAAAAAACTAGGGGCTATACCATAAAATAGCCCAAATGTGAAACATAACCCTTTGATACAGCAAAACATATGTACCAAACTAACATGTGCGTTAATGCCATTGAATAAAGCAAAATATTGAAATACAACAATGTGTATCATTAGGACATGGTGCGATATCCCACTTACTACCTGCTCCCTAAATCAGAGGGTCCCCAGTGGATCATTAAAATGGAACAGTCCACAACAACACACTCTATTGGCTAAAACAGACCGCCTCACCCCCAGTGGGAGTCATAGTTACTATTGTAAACAAAAACAAAACAAGATCGTCACAACCGGAAATCATCCACCTCGATGTATATACAATTTTACAGTCCCCGGATGGATCTTACTACTTGGCGGCTAGTGGATCTAATCGGATAAACGTAATATAACAGTCATTTTGTTGCGAGATCAGCTGTCTCGTCAAAACATAGGGCATCCACTCGCGCAGACTGTGTCAGGGGTACCTCCCCCTCAGTCGCGATAGGTGTATCGTCGTCACACCTCCATTCTAATAGGTTGGGAAGGTATTAAAGATAGAGCATGCCATTTTAAGCAACTTTCTAATTTACTCCTATTATCAAATATTCTTTGTTCTCATGCTATCTTTATTTGACAAAAGCAGGAATCTAAGCTTAGGTGCCGGCCCATTTTTGGTTCATAAACCAAAAATGGGCCGGCTCCTAAGCCTTACATTCTTGCTTCTCAAATAAAGATACCAAGAAAATGAAGAAAAATTGATAATAGGAGTAAATTAGAAGGTTGCTTAAAATGTCAATCTCGCCATGCTATCAAATGTTAGTTTCTAATAATGGGGAGGAGAATGTAGAAAACCTAGCATCCACATGGAATTTAATTATACCTCAATATTCCATAAATGTAAACAAAATTTATGTTTTGATATCAAAAGTATCACAAGTTACTCTCTCCGCCACATGGAGAGAGTCCCACATAAAGCTACTATACAGGACCTATTATACCCCGAAGAAGGGGCTCAGATTTGGGAACATTAATTTTTGTAAATGTCCAAAATGTTCGACCTCATTCATATGATATGGAATTGCCCTAGGATTAAAAACTTCTGGCTCAAGATAGAATACTGGATTAATCATGTGTTAAAAATCTCTCCTTACGAGACTGGATGAGGTCTGTATAATTTTCCTATGAGAATTAACAAAAGATCTCCGTAGGCATAATAAAATAGTTAATATGATCATTTTAGCTGCAAGATACTTAATTTTTAAAAAATGGAAAGAACGTACAAGCCCCAGCATAAACGAGCTCAAAAACTGTTTAAAGAAACAATGTATGTTAGAACAGAAGGATACTAGTATGGAAGAAGAAAAGGATATTGAAGGGTTCTTTAAAAAAATGGTCAGTATTTATTAAAACACTATCACCAAATGAGATAGATCATATGATATATCCATTTAGGAACTCAGAGCTAGTGTTGTTGGGATTGTGGTAATTTGCTTTGACCTGGCTTCAGCCTGATGGGGGGGGGGAGGAGAGAATATTTTCTTCTTTTTTCGATTGCTCTGTTGTTTTTGATTAGATTGAATAGGTCAATGAGTTGAGTCAAAATTTTTGGGAGGGGGAAAAGAGGGAAAATATGAATTCATTTTCAGGTTGGTTATAGGGGGGACATGACATAAAAAGATAGATTGAAACTATGATATACTGACAAATGGTATAATTTTTCTTCTAGGATTATGCATAAATTGAAAAAAAACTTTTTATTTTTTCACAATATATTAGCAAAGTCTGGTATTAATGATATGAAATACATGATATTATTTCGTTTTCTGATTTTCTTTTTTTTTTTTGTATATATTGTTGTTGAATGAAAACGGACTCAAAATTTACTAGCAAAGTTTAGTATTAAGGATATGAAATGTATGATATTATTTTGTTTCCTCTTTGTTCTTTTATGTTTTCTTCATATATTGCTGTTAAATGAAAATGGATTCAAAACAAAGGATTAAAAAAATGAAAAGAAAAAAATGGCATGCTCTATCTGAATTGTGAAAGAAAAAATTCACTCACTTTTGTTGCCAACGGTTTAGACATTAATGGCTGTGTGAGTTATTTTGAGGGGACAGCAGATTTACACTTTTATACAGGCTGTACATTCACTACTTTACATTGTAGCAAAGTGTCATTTCTTCAGTGTTGTCACATGAAAAGATATAATAAAATATTTACAAAAATGTGAGGGGTGTACTCACTTTTGTGATATACTGTAATTGCTACAAAATTCAACAATTCATGCTCATACAGAAACAAGTACTCAACCTTAGAAGCACAAACAATTACACACAGAATCAGGCCTCACAATCACACTCTTAACACATACACGTACAAATATATTGAGACAAATACACTCATTAGCAAGCAGATAGACATACACTTACACAACATGCAAAGAAACATTCACCTAGATTAAGAGTTCTGCGTTAGCCTTAAAAAGCAGCGTTAAGGGGTCCTAACACTGCTTTTTATCTAACGCTGGTATTACTTGTCAGGCAGGAAAGGGTCTACCGCTCAATTTCTTTCCGCCACTTGAGGCTACTGCAAATCCCCTTACGTCAATTGCGTATCCTATCTTTTCTATGGGATTTGCCTAACGCTGGTATTACGAGTCTTGAAAGAAGTGAGCGGTAGAGCCTCTACCTCCAAGACTCCAACTGCAAAAATAGTCAGTAGTTAAGAGCTTTATGGGCTAACGCCGGAACATAAAGCTCTTAACTACAGTGCTACAAAGTACACTAACACCCATAAACTACCCATGAACCCCTAAACCGAGGCCCCCCCACATCACAAACCCTATCATATAAATTTTTAACCCCTAGTCTTCCGAACCGGACATTGCCGCCACCTACATTATCCCTATGAACCCCTAATCTGCTGCCCCTAACATCGCCGACACCTATATTATATTTATTAACCCCTAATCTGTCCCCCCCAACGTCGCTGCCACCTACCTACACTTATTAACCCCTAATCTGCCGACCGGACATCGCCGCCACTATAATAAATGTATTAACCCCTAAAACGCCACACTCCCGCCTCGCAAACACTATAATAAATTGTATTAACCCCTAATCTGCCCTCCCTAACATCGCCGCCACCTACCTTCAATTATTAACCCCTAATCTCCCGAGCCCAACGTCGCCGCTACTATAATAAAGTTATTAACCCCTAAACCTAAGTCTAACCCTAACACCCCCCTAAGTTACATATAATTTAAATTAAACAAAATAAATTTAATATAATGAAAAAAATTATTCCTAATTAAAACTAAATACTTACCTATAAAATAAACCCTAATATAGCTACAATATAACTAATAGTTACATTGTAGCTATTTTAGGATTTAAATTTATTTTACAGGCAACTTTGTATTTATTTAAACTAGGTACAATAGCTATTAAATAGTTAATAACTATTTAATAGCTACCTAGTTAAAATAATTACAAAATTACCTGTAAAATAAATCCTAACCTAAGTTACAAATACACCTAAAACTACACTATCAATAAATTAATTAAATAAATTAACTAGAATTATCTAAAATAAAATACAATTAAATAAACTAAACTATAATACAAAACCCCCCACTAAATTACAGAAAATAAAAAAAATTACAAGAAGATTAAACTAATTACACCTAATCTAAGCCCCCTAATAAAATAAAAAGCCCCCCAAAATAATAAAATGCCCTACCCTATCCTAAATTACAAAAGTAATCAGCTCTTTTACCAGCCCTTAAAAGGGCTTTTTGCGGGGCATTGCCCCAAAGTAATCAGCTCTTTTACCTGTAAAAAAAAAATACAATACCCCCCAACATTACAACCCACCACCCACATAC
The DNA here is from genome assembly GCF_027579735.1 of Bombina bombina. Taxonomy (NCBI): domain Eukaryota; kingdom Metazoa; phylum Chordata; class Amphibia; order Anura; family Bombinatoridae; genus Bombina; species Bombina bombina. Next base: position 584,171,052 of record NC_069503.1, on the reverse strand, counting down.
CCCTACTCTAAAACCCACCCAAACCCCCCTTAAAAAAACTTAACACTAACCCCCTGAAGATCTCCCTACCTTGAGTCGTCTTAACTCAGCCAAGCCGAATTCTTCATCCAAGCGGGGCAGAAGAGGTCCTCCATCCGGTTGAAGTCTTCATCCAAGCGGGGCAGAAGAGGTCCTCCATCCAGTTGAAGTCTTCATCCAAGCGGGGCAGAAGAGGTCTTCCATCCGATTGAAGTGTTCATCCAAGCAGAATCTTCTATCTTCATCCATCCGGAGCCTAGCGGCAGCATCCTAAAGACCTCCGACGCGGAACATCCATCCTGGCCGACGACTGAACGACGAATGACGGTTCCTTTAAATGACGTCATCCAAGATGGCGTCCCTCGAATTCCGATTGGCTGATAGGATTCTATCAGCCAATCGGAATTAAGGTAGGAAAAATCTGATTGGCTGATTCAATCAGCCAATCAGATTGAAGTTCAATCCGATTGGCTGATCCAGCCAATCAGATTTTTCCTACCTTAATTCTGATTGGCTGATAGAATTCTATTCAGCGATGTTAGGGAAAGCAGATAAGGGGTTCATAGCTATAATGTAGGTTGCGGCGGTGTCCGGAGTGGCAGATTAGGGGTTAATAGTATAATGCAGGTGTCAGCGATAGCGGGGGCATCAGATTAGGGATTAATAAGTGTAAGATTAGGGGTGTTTAGACTCGGGGTTCATGTTAGGGTGTTAGGTGTAGACTTAGAAAGTGTTTCACCTTAGGAAACAATGGGGCTGCGTTAGGAGCTGAACGCTGCTTTTTTGCAGGTGTTAGGTTTTTTTTCAGCCAGCTCAGCCCTATTGTTTCCTATGGGGAAATCAAGCACGAGCACGTTTTTCCAGTTTACCGCTACCGTAGGCAGCACTGGTATTGAGAGTTGAAGTGGAGCTAAATTTGTTTCAACGCTCCCTTTTCTGAGGCTAACGCAGCCATTCAGACAACTCGTAATACCAGCGTTGTCTTAAGGGTGCGCTGGAAAAAAAGGCTTGTTAGCACCGCGGGTCTTTACCGACAAAACTCGTAATCTAGGCGATTGAATCTCCTAAGTCATATCTCTTCTTTCCCTTGCAACATTCTGTAGATTGTGACCTTCATGTTTTCCCATAAGGCAATGCAGTAAAGAGAGGGAACCTGCAAAAAATGGTATCCAACAAAAGCTGCAGTGTGGTTAATCCCATAGTAAAAGCTTTCACATTCCCAGCAGCTGATACTATAGTAGCTTAATGTGCAAAATATATTTTATACTAATGAGCAGAAATCTGTAGGCAAATTAGCCACTCAACTCTATAGGACATTTAATACATTATTGGCCCTTTTAGTTAACATAAACCTGAAGTGAGATACTTTATACAATTATTTAGCATAATGAATTTAATGCACTTTATTATAACGTAATGAATTAAATGTACTGTTTTATTATGTTACCACTCTGGCAGTCCTGGCATTGCCGCAGAGCTGCATAAACCTCTTGACTGCCAGAGTGTCTAGCAGATCACACAAATTCAGACATTTTTACTTTATTTAGGGCTAGATTACAAGTGGAGCGCTAAATTATCGCGCCCATAAATGGGCAAATTTAACGGTTTGTGGGCACATGATAAATAACTAGCCATTACAAGTGGCTGGTTATTGCTACCATGATCTCGCGGTAGCAATTAGCGCTCAGAAAATTAACCACAGATTAGATCTCTGCTTAATTTTCTAAAAGTGCCCCAAATGCCCTCAAAATAGAGGGCATTATAGTTTTTTTATTTAAAAAAAAGTAAAACAAATTTAAAATAAAAGATAACTGAACTAGGCTTTTGGGGCTTTAAAGTTGGCGGGTGTGGGGTGTTAGAAAAATAAACGTCACTGAAAAGTGCCTTTACATTGTGGTCTATAGGAACTGTGTGTTCCCTGTAAATATATATGTATATGAATATATAGATATATATTTATGTGCTAATGTGTATATATACACATATTAACACATAAATATATGTATATTAGCATATACATATATATATTTAAAAATGCTGCAATCGCTGCGTGCCTTACCCCCTTCGCTGCGCTTAGGTTCTGTGGAGCGCTAAATATCTATGCACTAAATGTTATTGTGTTTGAGCGATCGCATTTACTTTCAGCTTGTAATATGAGCAGACATTGCCGCTCAACGCTGCCCATAGAAAATATAGGGAGAGTAAATTACCGCAAGTTTGCTGAAACAAAGTTGTGGTAATTTAAAAACACGTCACTTGTAATATGAATTTGAGCGTAAAAAACATAGCGCTCACATTTATGCTCCTTGCGTTAACAAGGTAATCTAACCCTAAGAAGGGTAACATTTCTGTTAGGAATGAACTTTTATGTTATCACACAATTTAGTAATGTGTTAAATTGGAAACTAATTACATCTGTTTGTTATTTGCTGCCAATATCTTTTAACTCTAAGGACGCGTGTACAAGTGCTCTGTGTTGCCTTGAGGACAGAGAAGCTGTCATCAATTTAGAATTTTCTATATTATTCCAATTCTAATTTAAATTGAGACTTATTCCACATGTGGTGTTGCATAAAAGTATATCTAATTCTCAGAGAAAGGACACTCTCTTTTTCTTGAATATCTGTCATATCCCCATGTATAAATGTATAGGAACTCTTGCATAGTACTGCATCATATAAATAAAAGAGAAAAAAGGCGCAAGAATATGGGTAAACAAAAGAGCACTGCATATACTGGGTCACAGATTCCCTTCTAAATAATGGGTAGAAATATTAGCTGCTGTCCCTTTAAAGAAAGTATACACAGAAATGAACTATTCCCGCAGATACATTCTACAAAATATGACAGAAAGAGAACAAAAGGGAATAATATAGAGCTATTTCTACACAGTCAGAAATATATATATATATATATAAAAGTAATAATCTAGATGCTGTTTATATATGTATATATCTATCCCAAAACAATTAAATCTTTGTATATACTGTATATGTAAAATGTGAACAGGAAATTATAAATGAATACAAAAGTTAGTATATATGTCCTTCAATCGACGTTATAGGCAGTATCTCATATATACAGTTTTTTCCCCCAAAGGGGATAGACATCCGACTTACAGGTTTGGGACCTCAATCATATGAGCTAAGGTACTTGCACTGCAGGAAAGCACTTGTATTGTGCACTTAAGGGATCAGGCAGCGTCCTCTAGCTTTTAGACCTCCTCGGCTTCGTGCTGCCTTCTGGGTCGGTGATATATAATTCCCTTTAGAGTGTACTGGGAAATATCTGGAAGTAGGTTTAAATGAGGTATGAGAAGCGTATCAAAGTATTACATTATGTGATACGTCTATATTTTCTGAGTTAATGTCAATACGTGTATCGAGTTCCTGAAGGGTAATTAGGGCTTCTAAATCTGAATCTGTTAATGATCGTATATTTAGTTCATTTATAGCCTTTTGACTATCCTTTTTCTGTTTTTCAAAATGACGTTTTAAAGTCAATTTTCTGATATATTTATTTAGATTAACAAAAATTTCAAAAGGATTTGGGCCTTTTGTGGGTGCGAAGGAAAGTCCTTTGTTTAAAATGCTAATTTCCTCAGTTGAAAATTTTTTTTTAGATAGATTGAAGATTTTGGTTTCCACATTTTTGTTGGTTTCTACATTTTTGTCTTCTCCTAGATGTTGCGATCTAATGATCTTATTCTTTGCCTCTTTTTTTCTCTTTCCTCTTCTTCATCCTCTCTTCCTATTTTTGTCTTTATTGAATCTCTTTGATTCCATTCTAGGGAGGGGAAGTTTGGTTGTTGATTTGGAACTAATGTACTGTTCCCTATTTGGGTTTTCCTTTATGGAGGTACCAGAACATTTTCATTGTTTGTGTGTGTCCTTGATTGAGAATTATTTATATATGTTGGTGTGTTTATTTCTCTATTTCCCTGACTGTAGGTTTGTTTTTTGATTCTTGATGATTATAATTAAATCTGTTCCCATTCTGATTGGAATGATTCCTATTCCCTGATATATCTCTATTATATTGTGTTCTTGAACCATAATGGTTTCCCTGATTCCCTCTAAATCTATTCTGTTGTGATATATGTTCCTGGTGTGTTCCAGGATGCATATTAGTTCTAGGAAAATGTCTATAATCTTGTTGATATTGATGATGATAATTATTATGTTTATTTTTATTCTTATTATTGTAATTGTATTTGTAATTATGATTATGATTTTGTATAGGATTCAATTTATAATTATGGTTATGTTGTGGGATGGGATTCAAGTTTGTATTTGTGGAAACTCCTCTTAACGATTGTGTCCTATTTCTGGTTTCTTTCTGAAAATTTCTAAATGTATGATTTGCATAATAATCTGGGGAGTAAAAGTTTGACCAGTTAGCGCTTTGCTCCTTCTGGATAGTATTTTCCCATAATACTTTACATACTTCATCATCTTCCACTTCTATATCTGTTTTATTCACTCTCTCTTTTTCCTTTTTAGTGTTCAGATCTCTTAGAAATTTCTTCTTTTTCTTATTCTCTACTTCATGTTCAAATCTCTCTATCTTTCTTTTATTCTCTTTATCTAATTCTGAATAATAGACATCACCTTTGAACATATTTCACTTTGATCTTATATCTTTTATCTGGTCTGTACACTGATCCACGTTTTTGTTCCTGAATTTAATTAAAATGTTCATCAGTTTAATAGAAATGTCTTCCAATGCTGAATCCCATTCCGAAAGTAGCTCTATTTCAGAGCTATCTATAATTGTGGCCTTTTCAAATTGCAACCCTTTGGGGATTACTTTATATTTCAAATATCTCTCCAAACTAGTTCAATCATACCAATGTACAAGCTGTTTTTTACTTAATTTTTACAGCTTTTAAAAAAGGACTTTAGGGTCCGTGAGATTGTAATTATCTAAAGAAGTAATTGGATCCTCACTTATTGAGAGGTGTTTGTGTTTCTTGCTAGGGTCAAAATAATCCCCATATTCAAAATCAGACATGCTTATTTAAAAGGAAAAATGTGAGACAGTAACCCTTACTAAGTTTGATGCTGAACAGAAAGAGAAAAAAGGCGCAAGAATATGGGTAAACAAAAGAGCACTGCATATACTGGGTCACAGATTCCCTTCTAAATAATGGGTAGAAATATTAGCTGCTGTCCCTTTAAAGAAAGTATACACAGAAATGAACTATTCCCGCAGATACATTCTACAGAAAGAGAACAAAAGGGAATAATATAGCGCTATTTCTACACAGTCAGAAAAATATATATATATAAAAGTAATAATCTAGATGCTGTTTAAAGCCTATAAATATATATATCCCAAAGCAATTAAACCTTTGTATATATATATATATAAAAGGTGAACAGTAAATTCTTCAAATAATAAATGAATACAAAAGTTAGTATATATGTCCTTCAATCGATGTTATAGGCAGTATTTCATATATACAGTTTTTCCCCCAGAGTGGATAGACATCCGACTTACAGGATGGGACCTCAATCATATGAGGTAAGGTACTTGCACTGCAGGAGAGCAGTTTTATTGAGAACTTAAGGGATCAGGCAACATCCTCTAGCTTTTAGACCTCCTGGGCTTCGTGCTGCCTTCTGGGTCGGTGCAGAATCACCCCTCTTGTTGTATGGTAGGCTTCCAGATTAGTCATATGGTAAACTTCTGAATTTGTCACTCCTGCCTCTTGGATATTGGGTCTCTTTTGAATATGGTGAAACTCCCAAGGCTCTCTCAGGAGTTGGTGTATAGATAGAAATAGAAATAAAAGCCGCAATAGTGTATAAAGTTTAAAACAAATTTTATTAAAACTTCTACACTCTTAAAAAATGCCTGCTTACATTTATAGTCCTCAAACACATATGATATATTGATACAGCCTTAATATGCAGTCGTTAATAACAGTTGCTCCTTCACTTTGAGATATTCAGATATCCCAGTTAGAAAAGAACCGTTCAGTTTGCAGGAAAAAACGGATCACCCAGTACATAAAAGTCAGCAGCTTACAGTATAATTTAAAAGGCATATCACGGTCAGCGTGATTTCCATAGACATCGCTGCTATTGGTTAAACTGGTCACATGATCCGGCACACCCTCTTTACATAGGTGAATAGACCAGATTGACTGTTGCGGGCTCACGTGATCGGCTGCAAGCTAACACAGCTGATCAGCCATTATATGCCTTTCAATACAGCAGGTTAAGAAACCTACTTACAGACAGTTTGCCCTCATTTTATATTAGTACTTGTTTGTTCAATTGTATCAATAAGATTGGGAGGTAACAGATAATTATAGGAGCGGATCGTCTTTCCCTATTCCCTTATTTGTCTTGGACATATATAATATACAACTTATTTATATGAATATACAAAAAAACTGAGAATATTAATAATTAATATTTGTTCACATAGTAGGCTAAAACCTAAATAGTCGATTTCACATACTTCTATCTTGTAGGGAAGAAATACTAACAATATGTTCTTTCAAACAATTCGATTTGGGAACATTCTTCCACCAAAATAAGGAGACCTAAATGTATAATCTACAAAAAGAAATTTAAAAAAACTCTTTTCCTTTTTAGAAGAAACATGATATTATTAAATAATATAATGGTAAATGGTAAATTTAATGGTAAAACGATCAGGGACATTAAAAAGATTAAAATACCATACCTCATTTAAACCTTCTTCCACATATTTCCCAGTACAGTCAAAAGGGAACTATATACCTGTGTTCTATAATCTAGTGAGAGCAGACTTAGACACATTTTGAATTATAAAATTCATAAAGACAATCTAAATACAAAGGAAAGTCTATTTTGAAAAAACTACAAGAAGACTCCTATTTTTAGGGAAGCAGATAAAGGGGGTGGAATTGTGGTACAAGATAGGGTAGATTATTTAGAGGAAGCATTCAGATTACTGGATGATATTGCCACATATAAGAAAGTTAAAGGTGAGCCAACTAAGAATTTATTTAGACGAATATGCAGAATTATTATATAATGCAAAAAACAAGATTTTTAAAATTAAAATGAATATTATTTTCTTAAAAATGACACACCATCAGTAGCAATTCTCTACCATCTACCTAAAGTTCACAAGAATATAGAAAGACCACCAGGTAGACCAATAGTGTCAGGGATTAATTCCCTAACGTCAAAATTATCTGAATTTATTGATACTTTCCTCCAACCTTTAGTTCCTCTTTTAAAGTCCTACTTTAAAGACTCAACAGACACAATAAATAAAATTTCAAAAATTAAATGGGAACCAAATTATTTATGGGAAACTCTAGATGTAAGCGCCCTTTACATGAACATACCACATACTAAGGGGATGGAAGCAATTCAATTTTGGTTTAACAAACAAAACTATATAGGAGCGGACAAACAAATGTTCTTAATAGAATCAATTAAATTCATTTTAGAAAAAAACTTTTTTACCTTTGAGGAATAATGTCATCTACAAACAAGTGGTACCGCAATGGGTACCCATTTTGACCCCACTTACGCTAATCTTTACATGGGGGCATGGGAAGAAACACAAATATGGGGAAAAAAAACTTTTCTACCCCACATAGTATTCTGGGGTAGATTTATAGATCATATTATTTTTTTTATTTTTTTCACTCCCGTGGAGTTATTATTTTTTTTTTAATAATCTTTATTAACAATTATCAATGGTACAACAATAAAGGTCCAAGAAGACATCAACAATTATTGAGTTAAAGACAAATACAGGCAAGAAAAGGCATTGATGTTGCTATACATTGACAATTAATAGTCAGTTCAATTTAGGGCATAGTCTATAAGGTAGCATCCAACATTTCAGGATATCCACCTGTATAGAATTCTCCAACCAAGGTCAATAAGAGAACCAAAAAGAAGGCACAGACTTATGGGTTGAATTAAATATTATAATTGTAAAGAATTTCTGGGAATTTTTGCGGATTATTGGGGGTTAGCGGGGATTGTAAATTAGGAATATAGAAATTGTGTCGGACTAGCAGATACGAGGGAAGGGAGAGGAAGAAAAAAAAAAGGGGGGGGGTAGAAGTGAAGGGGAAAAAGAAGAAGGAGAAGAAAAAGAAAAAGAAGGGACCACGAACTGAGAGAGCTGAGAAAAAGAGAAGAACATAGGAATTCTTGTCTCTAGTTTTTATTTCATGTTTTCCCAAATCTCCCAGGCTTGGCAGTGAAGCTGTATCTTATTGTTGGAGGTGAAAATGGGGCACTCCATCGTTTCTAGGTAAGTCATGATTTTAGAGATATCGCTCCAGGTGGGGAGTGTGGTTTGCTTCCACAGACGAGCAATAGACAGCTTGACTGCCGTCAACAGGTAAATACAAATCAGGCTTCTGGGGATGAGAGGAGACCCAATGGATAGATGAAACAGAACTGTTTGTGATTTAGTCCACAGATTGGGTCGAGATCAAGACACTTGCGAGAAAGCATCCACCAGAGGGGCTGCAGTAACGAACACTCCCACCATACGGGGGCCGGCGAACCCACCAATCCACAACCTCTCCAACACAGAGGGGAGTTTAAGGGGGAGATCTTAAAAAGCCTCAAAGGGGTAAGGTGCCACTGAGTGCAAACTTTAAGGTATAATTCTAGCAGAGTAATACAGTGTAAGGCTTGCTTGGTTATTAGGATGGCCTCCGACCAATCCTCTTGAGATGCTTGAAACCTGAGGGATCTCTTGCAGGAGATGATATAAGCAGATTTATAATAGGTAGGGGGATTAAGCAGATCATGGTAGGAGATTGACAGCACTCTAGGAATACTTTTGGCCGTATCCTAACGCTTCTCCCAATTGGGCTCACATTGGGAGTGCAGTAAACCCCCAAGACTGAAGGAGGCTCTTAAGTTTCCAAAACTCAAATTGTAGCATCTGGGGTGGGTTGTAGGTGGACCAGAAGTTTGCAAGTGAGATAAGTTGGCCTTCTGGGAAGAGATCCCCTACGTTGGTGATACCATTTGAGTGCCACAGCTGTGGATGTGAGTCTCGGAGAGCTTTAAGTAGGCCAGACAAAGTTTGACTAGGAGAGGGGTGGGGGGCAATTTGGGGGAGTGACCGGATTTTATCCCAAAAGCATAGGGCAGAGAGGACAATGAGATTTTGGATATTAAATGATGTCCGGATATGCTTAGGGATCCAAAGTAGATCCGAGAGGGAGAGGGAGTTCGGCAGAGTAGCCTGCTCTAATCTCCACCACTTACAGTCCGAGGTGTCAGAGTTCCAGGGAAGAATTTGGGCAAGTTTAGAAGCTTCATGGTAGAGAGCCAAGTTGGGGACACCAGTGCCCCCGTTCATCAGTGGCTGTTGCATGATTCTTGTAGACACCCGAGGGTGTTTATATCTCCAGATAAATGGTTGAAATTTTCCAATGAGGGATTTAGGTATGGGTATTGGTAAGGTTTGGAAAAGATAGGTCAATTTAGGCAGTAGGGTCATCTTGAAAGCAGCTACCCTACCTTACCAGGAGATACACGGGACATTACGGTGATCCACGCATCTCTGTAAGGAACGTAGAAGTGGGTAAAAATTGGTTTCAAATATAGTGGAGATGTTCCAAGAGAGAAAGACCCTAGATGTTTAATTTTTTGCCGCGACCAGTTGAACGCATAGTGCGTTGTAAGATTAGCATAAACCCTTTCCGGAATATTGATAGCAAAAGCGTCTGTTTTGTTAACATTTAATTTGTAGTAGCTAATCCTTCCAAAGGTGTGGAGGAGCTTAAAGTGAGCTGGAAGAGAAAAGGAAGGGTTTCCCAGGAATACAGTGAGGTCATCGGCAAATAAGGCAGTTTTCTGGGGTATTTCCGCTATGACAACGCCTACGATATCTTCAGTAGATTTGATTGCAGCAGCTAGTGGTTCCATAATTAGTGCGAATATTAAGGGTGACAAGGGACATCCCTGTCTTGTCCCATTAGTTATAGGGAAAGAAATCCGAGTCCTCTGTCACCAATGGAGAGGAATATAGTGCTTTGGTGCACGAGTGGAAGTGTGGAGGAAAACCAAGCTTATTTAACACTTCAAAGAGATAAAGCCAGTTCACAAGATCAAATGCCTTTTCGGCATCTAAGGCTAGGGTAGTGTATGGGATGTTGTCGCGCTTGGCTTCAAGAATTTTTTTTAAAATACACCTAGTATTATCAGGGCCCTCTCTTCCTGGAGTGAACCCCACCTGGTCCCAGTCTATCAATGAGGGGAGAATATGGTTGAGTCTGGTGGCTAGGACTTTGGCCAGAAGCTTTATGTCCCCATTTATTAGCGACATAGGTCTAAAGTTCTCGCATGCATTTTGGTCCTTGCCAGGTTTTGGTATGGTTACAATGGTCGCCTCTAAAACCTCAGAAGGAAAAGTACCTGTCTGCCTAGCTAATGTAAGAACTCTAGTGAGTAGGGGCAAGAGAGGGTAACTATATTTCTTATAAAAGAGGGCTATATATCCATCCAGACCTGGGGCCTTGTACGGTTTTAAGGTCTTAATGGCTAAGGCTACCTCTTGTATACTAATAGGAGCGTCTAGAAGGTCCTTTTGTTCGTCTGTCAGTATCAGAAGGGATAATGTGTCTAAAAAGTTTTTGATTGCTGTAGATGAAGGGGCAGGGGTATCCGGAAAGATTTTTAAGTTGTATAGGTCAAAATAGTATTCGGCAAATGCCTTACCTATATCAGTCGGGAGTCTAACTATGCCGTCAGGTGTCTTGATATAGGGTATATGGGCGTCTGCTGTCCTTTGCCTCAGTTTGTTGGCTTGAAGGCGATCTGCCTTGTTGCCTTTGGCATAGTAGATTTGTTTCACTTTTTGCAGTTGCCATTGCATTTTGGCATTTTCTAAATTAGTGATTTGTGTCTTAACTGCATCTATGTGAGTAAGAACTTCGAGGTGAAGTGTCGCCTTGTGTCGGGACGTAAGACTGCGTAGTCATACGTGGAGTTGAGCTATGGAGTCTCCCTGAGTCCTATGTTTGGATTTGAGTTTTATCAGTAAACCTCGGACAAAGGCTTTAAGTGCGCCCCACAGGGAATAGTCACCTACTGAGCCATTATTATTAATAGTTAGAAACTGCGTGATTTTTTCACGTAAATAGGTAATATTGCCCAGATTGGCCAGAAGAAACTCGGGTATTTTCCAAGGAGGCCGGGAAGTCAGGGTAGCGGGAGAATTAATAGTTATCTGAACGGGTGAATGATCTGACCAAGTACAGCATGGCATGCGTGCATTTCGGATGCAGTCTAGAAGGTGTGGCTCGCAGAAGATAAAGTCAATAAGGGAGTATGAAGTATGGACTGCAGAGTAGTACGAGTAATCCCTAGATGTAGGGTGTAGGGAGCGTCAAACATCATAGAGGTTGTACTGCGCTATAAGTGGGGAGAATCATTTGGAAATTTGAAGTAAGGAAGGGTCATATGCCCTTTGCTTAGGGGACCGCCTGTCCATTATGGTATCAAGGAGCATATTGAAATCCCCTGCAAGGAGAAGCGTACCCGATTTATGGGTAGTTAAAAGGCGCAGAAATCTTCTAAGATACTTTACTTGGCCTGCATTAGGGCCATAGTAAGATGCGAGGGTGTAAGGGATTCCCTCTAGCTTGCAATTTAGGATTAAAAATGTCCTTGGGGCTCTGCATATGCGTTGATCTTTTCAAACAGAATGTTCTTATGAATTAATGTTGCTACACCCCTTGATTTACTCGTAAAGGATGCCGTCTCGACAACTGGATTTGGATTTGAGGGGGATGGGGGAGCCATCTACCCAGTGGGTCTCCTGAAGAAAAACTATCTGGGATTTCACATGATTGAGGTGCTGCAGGAGCCTGCTGTGTTTGTTGGAGGTGTTAAGGCCTTGAACATTATGGGAGGTGCATGACAAGGCCATGTTTAGAGCGGATAAAGAGAAGGTAGCTCAAGGAGAAGAGGATAGGAAAGTGGGGGAGAGAGAAAAAAAGGACCAGGAAAAGGGAGGGGGGGAAAGAGATAAGGGGGAAGAGAGGGAGGGGGCGGAGATTATAATATAATAAGAGAGGACACCAGGTGTCCTAGAATATTTAGAATATGGGAGGTTTGGGAGAGCTGGTCGCAGGGATGTGGAGGAAAAATGGGGAAGGGAAGTTTATTGAGAAGAAAGGGTTAGAGATGAGCGGCCACAGTGGTTCGCCTGCCCAAATGTTATGCTGACATGGTATTAAGCCAATTATGGGTAATTTGTTCAGTGTCTTTCGGTGTGGAGACCTAACGGGTCCTAATCTAAGTATTGGTAGGGGCAAGACATAATAGGGATCTAAGGGGGTTAAACAAATGTTTCTAGATTGGGAAAAATAAGCCTAGAAAAGGGAGTTTGAGGATAAGGGTCCAATCCTGAGATTGTATGAGACACACGGTCTTGGTTAGCTTACAAAATAGGTGGTGGAAGGAGCGCTAAATCGGCCCCTCTTATGGCCCAGATACCTGCCTCTGGAACTTAGCCAGAGTCCATCATATCAATGTTAAGCACTGTCATGATACAATCATGTGGAGTAGTTGATACCTGGATTGGTTACCCAGCAGAGGTGGTATTGTCTCAGCCTGGAAAGGGTTAAGGTGAACTGTTATTTCTTTGTGTGAAATCTGTATTCAGAGAAGCTGTAAGCTGAGACCCCCCTCCTTCCTTCCCCCTCCCCCCTTACTTCTCCCTCCTTAGCCCTGTGTGTAGGAATGCAAAAAGCTCCTCCCCTACTGGGAGCTAAGACTTGCTTGCATTGGCTGCACTCGTTGTAAATTATAACCAGGACGTTGTCTTTGACAAGACAAAGAAAGTTTAGTTTTTACGGATGTAACAGAAAGACTTGAGAGTAGAACTGCCTGGTACTCAAGCCACTAAACATCTGGAATGGCAGCTCTCCACATATCTAAAGGAACTTGGTAATAAGTTAGATATTGTGTGTAATTCTTTTCATGTCCCATTTTATTTTTAAAGAACTGTAGCTTTGCAATTGTATGTTATTTTGAATGTCTTTATAATTTTGCACTGTGTAACCTGTATTGATATTTTTGTTATTAAACACATAGAAAATCTCATTCTGTCTTTTGGGCTCTAATATCCAAATTCACACTCCTGTTGAGACAAGGTTAAAGGCACGTTACCTAATTGTTAAATAGTGTGAGTTTTTAGGGGTTCCCCAAAACTCCCCTTTAATTTAAAAGTTTTGGTGGTGGCAGCAGGGAAATTGTTAATTAGAGCAGTGTGGACAAGATTTGTGGACTAATGAGGTGTCCCTTTAAAGGTCCTTTTGCAGAGTTGCAAGGTTAAGGGAACCAGAGCTGTGTGCCATTAACCCCTTCATGCCCACACCCCTCTATTGTGATGTTGAGAAGGTTTGATTCGTCACAAACTGGCTGGCAGTGGTGGGGATATTTAGAGTTTTTAGTGCTATTTGTATAGTACTAAATGAAATTACATGTTTTTGTGTAATTTCCCAAAGACAGTGCCAAATTACAGAGACATACAGTGCAGAGAAGCAGTTATTTTTCCCTCCCTCTTGTTGTTTCTTGCTACGCTCAGTATGGAAGAATATAGGAGAATGCCTGTATGGTCTCTGGAGTTTCTTTGCAAGAAAAGAGGAATTACTATTCTTGGCAAAGGGAAAGAACAGCTGATACTTAAAATTGCTGGAGGCAGAGGGCCTCACAACAGAGTTTGAAACATTCACAGAAAGGGTTATTGTGGAAGCTGTAACTCAAGACCTGGTACCTAACACTGTTGACCCTCCTGTAGCCCAAGGACTGTTACCTGGTGCTGTTAACCCTGTAAGTGTCATGGAGTCTGAGCTACAGACAGCACTCAGATACTTGGGGGATGTTGAACCCAAACTAAGAATGGAACTGATCCTCAAGTATCAAGAGGAGAGGAGGAGAAGAAAAGAAGAGAGAGAAGCTGCTGAGAGAAAAAAAGAGAGAGAAGCTGCTGTGAGAAAAAGAGATCACGAAATGGCTATAAGGGATACCCAGCGGAGACATGCGCTAGAGGTTTTTAAGTTTACCATAACCGAGGCACCTCTCCTGTACCCAGATTTTTTTAAATATATTTGCCAGACAGTGAGCCCAATGGCCAGAAGAGTGCTCCTGGGAATGGAACCTGATTCAGCAGCAGGGGCTACAGACAGCACTAACAACGAAGCCCCAGTAGCCAAGTTTTCCACTGTGCAAGCTGTATCACCTCCCTGGAGGGAGGGAATGTGCCAGCAACTGACAACCGATTCTACAGAAGTGCCTTCACCTGGAACATCTCCCATTAAGGGGGCAGAAGTTGCAATGGGCAAGGGGGATACCCGCCCATGCATTTGGTTCCATGAGTTTGGGCACCTGAGTTTTGCCTGCCCCACCAAGGAGAAACCTCAACATGCAGTTTGGGGTGGGAATACAGCAGGGAAACCTGCAGGTGGGTCAGCAGGTAATCTGCAGAGTGTCACAGAGGGAGGCTGTGTGACCATGAGACTTCAGGACACTGGGGCTGGATATCGCTTGGTGCGCTCTGAAGTGGCAGATGATATTATCCCAGGAGAGACTGTGGATAATGAAGAAGTTTGCAAGGAGTGCCCTGTAGCATGTGTGCCCCTGGATTGGGGTGTGGGAAAAGGTTTGCAGGAGGTGGGGATTTCTGCAGATATCCCTGTTGTTTTGTTGGGGGATGATGTGGGCCGGATGCTTTGTCAGTACGCCCCAGAAGACAACACCTGCAACCTGGAAGGGCCAGTAGAGGGCCCTGCACCAAATGAGGTACTGTGTGAAACTTTGGGGGACCCAGAGGGGAAGCTGGGGATGGACACATTGCTAGCTGCACCAGAGCTGGAGGTATCCCACCAAAGAATGAAGAATGATTCCCTTGAACATGATTGCTGGGAGGGGGCGCTGAGGGTTAATGCAGCTCTGCCTTTGTATACACCAGTAATGTCTTGTTCTGATGAAGAGGGATGTATTGGAAATGTTTGTTACAATGTTACTTCTATTGAACCTGGGTGCTGGGAGGGAGAGCCTAGGGAGGGATGTATTGAAAATGTTTGTAACAATGTTGCTTCTATTGAACCTGGGTGCTGGGAGGGAGAGCCTAGGGTTAATGATGATTTACCTGAACCTGTACCAGTACTATATTGTGCTAGTAAAAAGGGTTATACTACCATTGATTGTGACAATGGGATGCCTGATGCAGTGTGTGGGACTGTGAGAGAGCAGCAGGGTTGGGCAGAAAGGCAGACTGAGTGTGTATACCCTTCTGTGCTAGAACCAGCATTGCATATGCAAGGCGGAGTGAATGGCATGGCTGGTGTAGGGGCCAGAGTACATCCTGCCCTGTTACAGAGAGTAAAACAGGATGGGACCCTGGGTGTGGCTGTGGACCTCCCCTACAGGAATGGCAGATGTGAAGAAGAGGGGGAGGGAGATGTAGCAGCAGTGACTAATGAACCTGCTACTCCTACAGAGCATACTGGGGTAGGGGTGAACAGTGGAGTATCTGACCTAAGCATAGCAAGAATTTCTCTTAGTCCCCTAGTGAGTTACTGTTACAGAAGCATTAGTTATTTTGTTGTGAAGAACTTATTTCCCAGCAGCAATGCCTGAACCAGCCAAGCCAGCGCCTAAGAAGGGCTCCAAGAAAACTGTAACAAGTATCATTTCATAAAGGGTTAACTCTGTTCAGTTTTGAGAAAACTATTTTCTGAGGCAGGTTTCCTAGCATATTGTGTACTGTAATTAAGTTTATGTGATAAGCATTCACTGCTAGGTGATAAGAAGGACTCAATTGTTTTCTTGTGTGTACTTGTTATCTGCGGTGGCCTGTCACAAGGGTGTTGTCTAAATGTGTGATGGGGGATTTTATGCTTCCCCCCCTGGGAGTGCCCTGTGTGCATGTAACCTAAATAAAAAGCAGGCTGGGCATCCCAGTCCTCAGTTCTTGGTTGTCCCTCAATCGCAGCGTTGACTCGTTTTTGTGGGCAGAAGGGTATCCTAGCTAAGGGGGATTATTCTACATTTGCAAGACTCATATAGAATACTATGGAAAGCAGCTTCTCCCCTCTTCAGCAATAGGAATCCAGGCTACTAAGCAGTCCATCTCTCAGCGAGACCTTAGGGTAACCGTAACATTTGGCGGCAGCGGTGGGATTTTTCCTGGATTTCCTAGGAGAGGTACAGAACGGATGGAGAGCGCTTACGAAAAATTTAAGCGTACAACCCTAAAGGATTTACTTGAAAGCAGAGGGGGGTACGCCAGCAACCGGCCGAGGAGAGAGCTGATCGCAGAATTGACCGAACTGGATCAGAGCTTCACAATGGCGGAAACACCGACCACGATTAGTGACGAAAAAACCAGGATTGTTCAGGAGAGGCTCTCACTGTACGGGCCAAACCCCTCCATGGAATTGGTACAGCAGTTGACGGCGGAAGTGGACAAGGATATACGAGAGACTCGAGCCCACGAACTCAACCTAGCGAACGCACACCGCAATGCTGAAGCCCCGCAGGTAATCATCCCTGTCGAAAATGCTGGGAGGCCCAAGATACCCTATGCGGCATTTCGACCCTTCCTAGAGAGCGAGACAGGGATTGATGAATATTTGGCGGACTTCGAAAGGCAATGTGCCCTGCACCAGATTCCCAACAGGGAGTGGCCCACGATATTGTCTGGGAAACTATCCGGGCGAGCCCTGGAAGCCTTTCGTACTCTGGGTGCTGAGGAAGTGACACAGTATGAGCTAGTTAAGGAGACACTGTTGCGACGGTACGCGGTAACTCCGGACGCGTATCGCCGACAGTTTTGGGGCACGAAAAAGAAGCCTAACGATACCCATATGGAATGGGCGCACCGAATGCGGAGAGCGGCAAATCACTGGATGAGCGGAAGTAAAGCGGTGACTGGTGAGGAAATTTTACAATTGTTTCTCTTAGAACATTTTTATAATGGCATGGAACAGCAAGGGAAGGAATGGCTGCGAGACAGGCGACCTTCTACCTTAGAAGAAGCAGCCAAATTGGCCGATGAACATTATGACTCCCGTCTTCACGAACCCACGAACTACCGAGCTCCAGCACGGGTTGAACCCAGAGAGGTTTACCGTGCACCCCCTCGTGCTGAATTCCGAGCCCCGGTGCCCGCAGGGCCCGCCCGACACTCAGGACCACCCAATAACAGCTCTGAGCGTCCCAGACCGACTTGCCACCGATGCAAGCAACCAGGGCATTTCATGGCTAGCTGCCCCCTTAATACGCACAAGACACCCAGGAATTACAATTACCCCTCTGGGGCATATCGTCCAGCCCGGACCCTCTGTGTTAACCAAGAGGCCCCTATGGAGGAATATTTGGGGCCGCTTCACGAGGCGGACCCTGTATATGCTGCCTCAGATAACCGCCAGCACCATCGGCAGAAGGTATGGCTCGAGGGGCGATCTACCGAGGGATTGAGAGACACAGGGGCTACTATCACGCTGGTACAGAGTCATTTGGTGCCGGAGCACAAGCGATCTGGACAGACTGTGGCCGTTAGAGTGGCGGGGGGGGATGTGTACAAAATTCCAACAGCTAAAGTGCATCTTGATTGGGGAGCGGGAAAGGGGGCTGTGAACGTGGGCATAATGGATAATTTACCTGCCGAAGTACTACTGGGCAACGATTTGGGCCCCATGACTTCTGCCTATGCTCCAGTATGCCACAACGAGGCGGACCCAGTGACTACACGGGCCCAAGCCCGGACGGAGCGAGAACTCTCACCAGTGCGGGAGACACAGGTAAGACCTACCCCGACTTTGCCTGACATGTTAGGCCCCATACCCTGGGACACCCCAGATGCTTTCGAGACAGAGTCTAAGACTGACCCGACCTTACAAAAGTACCGGGAACGAGCAGAGACCGGAGGGGGCGGGGCAGATAACGAAACCTTCTTATGGGAAAAAGGGAAACTATACCGCTGGACAGAGAAAAGGGGACAGCGTAGGCGACAGCTGGCAGTGCCCCACAAATACCGTCAAGAAATCCTCAAGATAGGCCACGACATCTCCTTAGCAGGTCACCTAGCCGTAACCCGTACCCTACACCGCATTACTCACACGTTCTTTTGGCCAGGGGTACACGTTGACGTTAGAACTTACTGTAACACCTGCGATGTGTGTCAACGAGTAGGAAGGCGAGGCGATCACCCTAAAGCCCATCTAGTAAATATGCCCATTGTAGAGGAACCCTTCAGTCGGGTTGCTATTGACCTAGTGGGACCACTGGCTACCCCTAGTCCCTCCGGTAAGCGCTACATTCTTACCGTAGTGGACTACGCTACCAGGTACCCAGAGGCTGTTGCCCTATCCAACATACAAGCGGATACGGTAGCGAATGCACTAGTACAGGTGTTCTCCCGGGTAGGATTTCCAAAAGAAATCCTATCCGACCGAGGCACCCAATTTACGGCTGAATTGACCCAACAACTCTGGCAGGTTTGCAAAATTAAGTCCCTCCTGAGCTCCCCATACCACCCCCAGACGAACGGGCTGTGTGAGAGGTTCAATGGGACCCTCAAGCAAATGCTCAAGCCGTTCACTCAGGAATACCGAGACTGGGAACGCTTCCTGCCGCACCTCCTTTTTGCTTATCGGGAGGTGCCCCAGGAAACGACAGGGTTCTCTCCCTTCGAGTTGCTCTACGGAAGAAAGGTACGGGGACCCCTAAACCTGATCCGGGAGCACTGGGAGGGAGAGATGGAGACTGACGGTGTCCCCATTGTGCCATACGTGCTGGAACTCAGGGACCGAATGGAGCAATTAGCCAAATCCGTGCGGGCTAATCTCCAGTCGGCCCAGAGAAGACAGAAAGTATGGTACGATCGGGGGGCCCGAAAGAGAATCTTTACTATAGGACAAAAGGTGTTAGTACTTAAGCCGGTGAAGACAGACAAATTGCAGGCGTCCTGGCAGGGCCCCTACCAGATCGTAGAGAAAAGGGGAGACACCACTTATGTGATAGCTAGCTGCCACGACCACAATCTTAGAAAGACATTCCATGTAAACATGCTCAAGGAATATTTTGAGCGACCAGAGAACGTGACGGCCGTATGTTGTTCCCCTCAGGAAGGCCCCGACAGTCTACCCATTCCAGACCTATTAGAAAAGAGTCTCCCCACAGGTATAGTGGCTCAGGTTCAGATAGGAGACCGACTTAGCCCCACTGAAAGGGAGCAGCTCAACCAACTCCTACAGTCCAAACACCTCACCTTCTCCCCGAAGCCAGGGTACACTACTTTAACCACCCACCAGGTAGATACTCCGGGACAAGCTCCCTTGCGCCAGGCTCCGTACCGAATCCCCGAAGCAGTTAGGATAGGAATGAAGAAGGAGATCGATGAGATGCTCCAACTCAGGGTAATTGAGCCCTCCGATAGTCCCTGGGCCTCCCCAGTTGTCTTGGTGCCCAAAAAAGATGGGACCACCCGGTTCTGCGTAGACTATCGGAGGCTCAATGAAAAGACCGTGACGGACGCTTACCCTATGCCCAGGGTAGACGAGCTACTCGATCGTATAGCCAGGGGAAATTACCTGACCACTATTGACCTCTGCAAAGGTTACTGGCAGATTCCCCTGGCCCCGGAGGCTATCCCCAAGTCGGCATTCGTCACCCCATTCGGCTTATATCAGTTTAGGGTAATGCCGTTTGGGATGAAGAATGCCCCAGCTACATTCCAGCGCTTGGTGGATAGGCTCCTGGATGGCTTCCAGAGTTTTGCTTGCGCCTACCTGGACGACATAGCGATCCACAGTGAGTCCTGGGAGGACCACTTAGCTCACGTAGGAATGGTTCTGGATCAGATCCGGGCTGCTGGCCTGACTCTGAAGCCAGAAAAATGCCACTTTGGGATGGCCGAGGTACAGTACCCGGGTCACCGGGTGGGGTGTGGAAAGCAGCGACCAGAGCCGGCCAAGATAGAAGCTGTCGCCAATTGGCCCACCCCATCACTAAGACTCAGGTCCTAGCCTTCCTGGGCACGACAGGGTACTATAGACGGTTCGTACCAGACTACAGCACACTTGCCAAACCCCTGACTGACTTGACCAAGAAGAACTTACCTCGACAGGTCTTGTGGTCTCCCCACTGTGAAACGGCTTTCCAGGCTCTCAAAAATGCTCTAATTAACGCTCCTGTCTTGGCGGCTCCAGCCCTTGACAAACGTTTTATCGTCCATACAGATGCTTCCATGTTCGGGCTGGGAGCCGTCCTCAGCCAAGTAGGCGAAGATGGAGGGGAGCATCCAGTTGCCTACATCAGCCGGAAGCTCCTGCCCCGCAAAGTCAGCTATGCAGCGGTCGAAAAGGAGTGTTTGGCTTTGGTGTGGGCATTAAAGAAATTGACTCCCTATTTATATGGGCAGGAGTTCACTCTGGTCACCGACCATAACCCGTTGGTGTGGCTGAACCGGGTCTCTGGAGATAACGGCAGGCTATTACGTTGGAGTTTATCGTTGCAACCCTTCAATTTCACCATTACTTACAGACCTGGGAAACAGAATGGCAACGCCGACGGGTTGTCCAGACAAACCGACCTCAGCCCCGCATAACCAGCGGTCTGGACAGCCTTAGTCTGCCCCGAAAAGGGGTCAGACCGTGTCTGCCAGAGTGTTCCACAGAAAGGGAGCACTGTTACAGAAGCATTAGTTATTTTGTTGTGAAGAACTTATTTCCCAGCAGCAATGCCTGAACCAGCCAAGCCAGCGCCTAAGAAGGGCTCCAAGAAAACTGTAACAAGTATCATTTCATAAAGGGTTAACTCTGTTCAGTTTTGAGAAAACTATTTTCTGAGGCAGGTTTCCTAGCATATTGTGTACTGTAATTAAGTTTATGTGATAAGCATTCACTGCTAGGTTATAAGAAGGACTCAATTGTTTTCTTGTGTGTACTTGTTATCTGCGGTGGCCTGTCACAAGGGCGTTGTCTAAATGTGTGATGGGGGATTTTATGCTTCCCCCCCTGGGAGTGCCCTGTGTGCATGTAACCTAAATAAAAAGCAGGCTGGGCATCCCAGTCCTCAGTTCTTGGTTGTCCCTCAATCGCAGCATTGACTCGTTTTTGTGGGCAGAAGGGTATCCTAGCTGTACTACAGCTAAGGGGGATTATTCTACATTTGCAAGACTCATATAGAATACTATGGAAAGCAGCTTCTCCCCTCTTCAGCAATAGGAATCCAGGCTACTAAGCGGTCCATCTCTCAGCGAGACCTTAGGGTAACCGTAACAGTTACCCTGAGGGGGTGCTAGATCCCTTTATGAGTGAGAGCGAGTGTGTGATATCCTGCAAGGAAATGTCTTCCATGAGGGAAATTGTGTCAGCTGATGCTAACTGTTACAGTGAGCAAATGAGGTGTCATGATACAATCATGTGGAGTAGTTGATACCTGGATTGGCTACCCAGCAGAGGTGGTATTATCTCAGCCTGGAAAGGGTTAAGGTGAACTGTTATTTCTTTGTGTGAAATCTGTATTCAGATAAGCTGTAGGCTGAGACCCACCCTCCTTCCTTCCCCCTCCCCCCTTCCTTCTCCCTCCTTAGCCCTGTGTGTAGGAATGCAAAAAGCTCCTCCCCTACTGGGAGCTAAGACTTGCTTGCATTGGCTGCACTCATTGTAAATTATAACCAGGGCATTGTCTTTGACAAGACAAAGAAAGTTTAGTTTTTAAGGATGTAACAGAAAGACTTGAGAGTAGAACTGTCGGGGACTCAAGCCACTAAACATCTGGAATGGCAGCTCTCCACATATCTAAAGGAACTTGGTAATAAGTTAGATATTGTGTGTAATTATTTTCATGTCCCATTTTCTTTTTAAAGAACTGTAGCTTTGCAATTGTATGTTATTTTGAATGTCTTTATCATTTTGCACTGTGTAACCTGTATTGATACACGTAGAAAATCTCATTCTGTCTTTTGGGCTCTAATATCCAAATTCACACTCCTGTTGAGACAAGGTTAAAGACACGTTACCTAATTGCCCTAATTCCCCAAAACTCCCCTTTAATTTAAAAGTTTTGGTGGTGGCAACAGGGAAATTGTTAATTAGAGCAGTGTGGACAAGATTTGGGGAGTAATGAGGTGTCCCTTTTAAGGTCCTTTTGCAGAGTTGCAAGGTTAAGGGAACTAGAGCTGTGTGCTATTAACCCCTTCATGCCCACACCCCTCTATTGTGACGTTGAGAGGGTTTGATTCATCACAAGCACCATCCCCAAAGTTGCTGGGAAGGAAGGGTGTAAAGATGCAGGTGCTGTGGAAATGGTTAACATACTCACAGTGGGAAGGGGAGATAGCTATGACGAACAAGGGACCTAGTTAAATCTGGGTTGAACAAGGGGAAGACATACATTTAAACAATAAGGCATGTGAGGCATTAACAATTCAGAGATCCACTGCTATTCAACAATCATATGCCACAAGGATAACAGCCAAAGGGGATGCGTGGCACACAACAGTGGTAAAGCCACACCCAAGCCATATATTCATTAACTGTGACAGAGGCTGTGAATCATCTTGTCCAGGCAGCAAAGTCTCCAACAGAATAAATAGAAAAATGAACAGTCATATACCTACAACAGTATATAAAGCACTAACTCTAGAAAGTTCAAACAGTAAATAATAAACACTTGTCCTAGTAGTGTACTCATTGTGTATATAGAAAATTACAATTTCAAATTCAAGTTCAAATAGGGGACATAGGTAAACTTGGGCTAAACAGGGGGTAACACCCCTGCTCACCCAATAAAACATGTGGGGCAATGGTAATTCAAGGGTCCACTGGGATTCAACCGTCTCATGTTACAAGGATGGCAGCGAAAGGGGTCTGCAAAACACGTATTAGTACCAAAGAGTTATGTGTTAACTCGTAACAGAGGGAGTGAATTATCTGGACCAGGTAGTAAAGTCTGGTGGAACAGGCAGAAGAAAAAAACTGTTGCATGCATAACGCAGTATAACAAAAAATATCAATGTGAGGTTTAACCTGGAAACCTGAATCTTACATCACATTAGTGATATACAAGGGCATTCTGGGAAGCATGTGTTGGCAAGAGACCCTCGCTTGAGTTGTACGGTTCAGCTAAGGGAGTTTGCGAACCCCACATTAGTGATAAAGCTACAAGTAGGTCGTAGACCCACCCGCAGCAACAGAAAGGGTGAGCCAAGTCAACCGAGGAGCATAGCCAGACATAGTGTATGTATGAGAGGAGACAGTTAGTTGTAGAACACAGTCTATTAAACAGGAACAGTTAAAAATTCCGCATTTGGATTTTAAACCCATGTCACTTTACTGACATACAAAACAAGCTAATGGGCATGCGTCTGTAGCTAGATTAACTAAGAGTTGTGGGAGTAGTGGGCTCAGGTCTCAGATCCCCTAGTCTCTACCCTATTGGCATAACATGGTTATGTAGAATTGTTACTGAGTGGCTCACTCCTAATTACGGTACCATGCGTGGAGAAATTATGTATACCTAGGTGGCATAAGGAAGTGTAGTTGGCCCTCTTGAAGTGAAGATAGCAATGGGATATAGGGGTAATACAGAAGTTATTGACCAAATACAGTGGTATGTAGGTATTTACAAATATATAGCATAAATGGATAATGGGTGGTATGTGTGAGACTACTCCAAATCTCTCCTTAATGCCAGGAGTTGAGAGCCCAGATAATGCAGCCCAAGAGTGGCGTGGCTTTAAATGAGGGTACTCTAGGTGTATAAGGCAGCCCCTTCATGATCTATCTTTATCTAGAGAGGTAACTACTTGTGTAATAAACAGGAAAAACCACATGCCTATATATAACAAGAAATAATGAACATAAAAGGCATAATAAACAGGTACCAGTTCAGAGTTCAATATATACTTATCAGCTTCTCTTCGCAGTGCATTCTGGAGAAGTTAAGGTACCACTAGTCTTCTCCATTTTCAAGGACCCGTTTCATAGGCACAGTCTCCGGGTACTGTATGCACTGCCAGAGAATGTACAGAAAGTTACTGTGAGTAGATATCTCAAGTAGTTGGTGAGCTGGGTCTCCTTTAGGAAAGTGCTGTAGATGATGAGTCAGATCCTCCTTGAGGAGGTGCTGTAGTTGGTGAGCTGGATATTTTTTGTGGAAGCGCTGTCCACTCAGATGCCATGGCGTCAATTTGGCAGGATTTCTGTTGCAGTCTCTGAGGGTCACTAGCATAAGCACTGTCCAAGTGTCCATATTCCAGGTTTTAAACATTGCGAGACCCTGGGTGACATTGTGGACTGTGAATGTTTGGTTATCCTTAAAGATCAGCAGTTTAATCGGGTAACCCCATCGGTATCTGATGTTTTTCTTCCGCATAGTTGCAGTGACATCTGCAAAGGTTTTCCTTTGCTGTAATGTCCGAGCAGAGAGATCTGGGATGATCCATAGGTTTTGAAACTTCTCAGGAAGCGAGAGTCTCTGGAAGTGTGCCCTCTGTATCCTTTCTTTATATGTAAAGTAATGGAGCCTCACTATGACATTTCGAGGTTGTCCCTTTGGGAGTCCTTTAGTTCTAAGTGAGCGGTGGGCTTGATCAAGTAAGTCTCCTGACTCCAAAGTTTTTGGAGTCAAGCTGTGGAAGAGTTTTTTAAGGTATGGTTGAAGGTCTGATGAAGAAATAGTTTCGGGGACCCCGCTTATTCGAAGATTATTCCGCCGAGATATGTCTTCTATATCGGCTATTTTGTCTTCGACAGAGTCTAGGTATTCCTAGAGATGGTGGGAGAAGGTCAACCCATTAGCTTGTTCAGTAGCTAGGTCTTCATACTTTCTTTCGAGCATATCAATGCGCTCATTTGTAGAGGAGATTTCCTTCTTTAACTCAGCAGTTGATGCAGACATGAGAACTAGGGAAATTCAAAAAGAAAAATTACTTGAAGGGAAAAATAAAAATAATAGATATAAACACTCAACGTGCAACCTTGTAACTACGTATAGTGAGTGTGCCCAAGAAATTAATAACATTTTAAACACTGGCACATTTTGAAAAAAAGATGAGTTGTTGAAAGATAAAACAAAGAATAACCTGAGAGTGATTTAAAAAAAAACAAAAAACTTGGGGGGCGTGACCAACCACAGCCATGATAAGTTGCTTTTCTGGCTAGCTCTGGAAGCTTTACAGATAGTCTACTAATTATTGCTTGATTTCATTATTGAAACTTTCTTCATTTATCTAACTCCAGGCGGAGTAGATGCATATCTATATCGCAGCGCTTACGATCTTCTAGACCAGTATACAAAAGCTGACATACTAGGCGGAGGCCTACTATGCATACTAACATCCCCCCCCTTGTGAATGGGGGTTTCCAAGTTCATGATGGATGGGTCTAAGAGAGAGGACCTCCACACAGCGATACGTACCCTTCTATGCAACTTAGAGCAGCAAATAGGCGCTGGCTTTACTGAGCTTATACTTCTGGTACAGCATGGGGGTAGGGAAGGCCCTTCGATGGAAGCTGCAGGCCTGAAGCCTTCTGCGTTGGCCGATGTCCGACATTCCAGGGACACACCTGATCAAAATACCCAGCCTTTGGAGACTCATCCTACAAGTCACAGGTACTTATCTCAGCTAAGTGAGACACCGGACATAACCCAGCTTCTGGTCAGCTTACCTAGGATGGAACAGGTCCTGGTCGGTTCAACCATGACTGCAGCACCTCTGAATGACCCAGCGAAGTGGCATGTTCCCGCGCAGCTTGCAGACCCTAAGTGGATGTCACAGTCTGATTCTTGCTCTGGCTGTGGGGGAGCTGCAGACTTATCTTTGACGGCTCTATGTGGAGAAGTGCCCGACTTCCTAGTGCGCTGTCTGTGTCCCCTTCACTGCCTTTTGCTGGAGCCAACAATACTCCCGGCTGGAAAATCACATGGGAATAACATCATCCAGTGCAAGATAGGCACACCTGTGGATGACGGTTGCAGCCCTTTCCTTGAAAGGACGGTTCATGTCTTGTTGCTTCTGGAGAACTATTGTTCTGCTATGAACTGTTGTTGCCCTCAAACCAATAATGGGACAATATTGCAGCTGAGAAATATGCTTGCTCTAACCTATTTTACCATAATGGGGGTGGGTTGAGATCCCTACCTCCCTAAAAGCAGGCGAAATGTAAAATAATCTTTACACTGTATCGCAAGTTTAACAGTTCAACTTAATTGGTTATACAAGTTCTATTTCTGTGACTTTGAATTGTGTATTTCTCTTCCTCAACGTAAGTCTTGATCAGGTCAAATATGTTTTGTTTGTAGATACGTCAGATGTTGATATGAGCAAGGTTTTTGAACAGCTTCTCATATGGTTTTCAAAACTTGATACCATTTTAGGGGGCTTATAATACAGGTAGTACATCATCCTAGTTCTAGAGCCCCACGATCAACTGCCTTCAATTCACAATATCACTGTCTGATGGCTTAAATGTCCCCTACAAAGCTTATGGATTAACAACTCCCCAAAGCACCCTGCTAAGCCCCCTTAGATTTCTCCCCCCTCTATTTGGCTCACTGTATCCTAGATGTCCCATCTATTTTCTCAGAACCAGGAGGTTTACTAGGCATGTGCTTTTAGTCTTTATTGTAAGATGTACCCATAACCTAGAAATTTAAACTATGATGTGAGCTCTCTATTTGGCTATAACGTGGCTTTTAAATTTAACCCACTTTAGCTTTTAATATCACGTTAATCAACTTGTACTCCATACCACAACGACCAGTTTCTCTTGACTAGACCATCCTCCAATCCAGAGTGTATCATAGGGGTCCCTACTTAGACATATACCATACTATATAAGACAATTCCCCCCTCAAATGTAACATAAATCCAAGCTCATCTGGTTGTACATGGTTTTTGTTTTTAATTTTCTGTTTTCTCTCTCTCTCTTGGGTCTCCAGTGTTATTTTTTCTTTTCTTTTTTATCTATATAGGAGGTGTCCCTCTCGGACCAGTCCATCCTCCCCTCTGCAATATTGCATTAAGCGGTGCCTACCCACTGATAAGTTATAATAAACATTTGCTTACAATTTAGCTTTATTGTTATTACCAATGACCCTTGTTATACTATTTACCAAGTTACTCTCACCCTTACTTTATGCAAATAGATCAGTTAGGGTCCTAAATATGACTAGCATACTTCTACAACTTCTCCTACATCACGGTGCCCACTCGTGGCCTGCTAATTAGTCATCCATTAAGAATCTTAAAACTATAAATTAGAGGTTTCTTTAGTCCATATGGTATAATTTATCTTATTTTAATCTTGATGTTTGTATTTTGTATTCATATGCAATTTAGTCGTAGTTGTATGTTATCAGACATTCAATGTATGTTCCTTCTTATGCAAAACCTCAATAAAAGATAATTAAAATAAATAAATAATTGAAATCCATCCTACCGCTAAGCCAACTAAAAACAATTTCCACACAAGGCTCGAATTGGTTGGGAAAACATTCTGAGGAGTTTTATAAAGGTAACCCAAAAAATTGTGAGGCATGTATCCACCACTTTAATGGGAATAAACTCACATTTTTTTTAAATCCAACCATACAGGAAAATAATTCGATATAAAAACTTTATGTAACTGTAAAACTGAGTACCTGGTTTACATGCTACAGTGCAGCTGTAATTTACAGTATATCAGTAGGACCACCAGACCATATAAAAAAAGATTATTGGAACATATAAAAAATATACGTGCAATGGAAACAACACACAACCTCTTCCTACACTACAGAAGTGTACACAATAAAGACCCCCAATATCTCAGGGGTACCATCCTTGAACATGTGAAACCACACAGAAGAGGTGGCAGCAGAGTAATTGCACTAAGAAAAAAATAAAATTTTTGGATCCATACAATGAATACTTTAAAACCAAATGGTCTAAATAAGGATATAGACTTAGCTGCCTTTTTAGAAAACTAACAAAAGTATTTTTTTATTTACTTATTTATATTGAAACATCAAGTATTAAATTCATTACTGTAAAATATAAAATATGTAAATAACATTCATTTTATACAGGATTATTAAGTCTTAAAAACTGTTTTATATATATATATATATATATATATTTATATTTATATTTTTATATGGAACTTCTGTGGTATTTTATAAAGAATAATATGTTGTTAAGAAAGAACTGATGTTAACCACTAGGTATTTTAATATCTTTTTAATATCCCTGATCGTTTTACCATTATATTATTTAATTATATCATGTTTCTTCTAAAAAGGAAAAGAGAAAATGTTCCTAAATCAAATTGTTTGAAAGAACACATTGTTAGTATTTCTTCCCTACAAGATAGAAGTATGTGAAATTGACTGTGTTTAGGTTTTAGCCTACTATGTAAACAAATATTAATTATCAATATTCTTTGTTTTTTGTATATTTATGTAAATGGGTTGCATATTATATATGTCCAAGACAAATAAGGGAATATGGAATGACGATCCACTATTATAATTATCTGTTACCTCCCAATCTTATAGATACAATTGAACAAACAAGTACTAATATAAAATTAGGGCAAACTGTCCGTAAGTAGGTTTCTTAATCTGCTGTTTTGAAAGGCATATAACAGCTGATCAGCTGTGTTAGCTTGCAGCCAATCACGTGAGCCCACAACAGCCAATCTGGTCGATTCACCTACGTAAAGAGGGTGTGCAGGATCACGTCACCGGTTTAACCAATAGCAGCGCTGTCTATGGAAATCACGCTGACCGTGATATGCCTTTAAACTATACTGTAAGCTGCTCATTAGTATACAAGTCTCTGGGGAAGAAGGAACTATTGCAAACTATCCTTCGAAACGCGTTAGACGAATGTAAATAAGTAAGCTTTACTGACTTTTATGTACCGGGTGATCCGTTTTTTTCCTGCAAACTGAACGGTTCTTTTCTAACTGGAATATCTCAAAGTGAAAGTGAAGGAGCAACTGTTATTAACGACTGCGTATTAAGGCTGTATCTATACCTTATATATGTTTAAGGACTATAAATGTAAGCAGGCATTTTTTAAGAGTATAGTAGTTTTAAACTTTATTACATTGCGGCCTTACCTCATATGATTGAGGTCCCATCCTGTAAGTAGGAATTTTAGAAGTCTATCCACTCTGGGGAAAAAAACTGTATGTATGAAATACTGCCTATAACATCGATTGAAGGACATATATACTAACTTTTGTATTCATTTATTATTTGAAGAATTTACTGTTCACATTTTACATATATATACAAAGGTTTAATTGGTTTCGGATATATATATTTCTAGGCTTTAAACAGCATCTAGATTATTACTTTTATATAAATATATTTTTTTCTGACTGTGTAGAAATAGCGCTATATTATTCCCTTTTGTTCTCTTTCTGTGTTATATATATATATATATATATATATATATATATATTTCCCTGCCAATCGGTCTTCTCTGTCTGAGTCAAGTTTGTTTTTTTGTGTTCTAAATGCAAATGCGAGTCTATACTTATTTGAAATAAGTATTACCTTTCTAATTACAGTACTCTACTATCTTTCAGATAATACTAAATATACCAATGTATTAAAAACTATATAAAACTATCTGTAGGTTACATGTATAAGCTATGTAAATATTGTCTAAATGACATATTGTTGATTAAATTTGATCTCATCCCCCCTCCAAGCTGTCACATTTTTTATTTAATGCTTTTGGTTATTGAAGAACTCAGTACATTACTGAACAAGGTCAGGGCTGACATTCAATGCTATAATGATACCAAACTTAACTTACTGAAGGATGAGAAGACTAAGGACTGGTTAGACAAACTTAAAGGGAGATTCAGGTTTACAAAAAAGAAGAACTTGTAGCTTTTAAGAATAACAATTTAACAACAGTAGACAGTGACTATAAAAGAAAAGACAGTCTCTTGGGACCTGTGTCATGGAGACCATTTAGAAAGTGATGAGTCAGGACAGTTCAGGACAGTTCAGGAGGAGAACCCTCAATACGGTGAACTCAAGTTCAGGCTCTTACTCTGACACCCCATCGCACACAATTCTGAAACTATACTTGATACTCAAATGACAAGTGATTTTTTTTGGGCTAACTACCACATCAGGAAGTCAAAGAAGGTAGAGGCTGCACCCAAGTAGGGGCAACTGTATTCACAAGAAAACCCTTGCTGCCATGATATAGCTATCGAAATTGTCTTTAAATATTAGCAGTAGACCCTTTACTGAAGCTGAAACAATTCTCTTAAACAATGGCTTAGGGGCATATTTATCAAGCTCCATATAGAAACTGAAATTATGAAGCAGCGGTATAAAGACCGCTGCTCCATAACTTGTCCACCTGCTCTGTAGTGGCAGATAGAAATCAACCCGATCGGGTTGATTGACACCCCCTACTAGCGCAAATCTGCAGGGGGCGGCATTGCACCAGCAGTTCACAAGAACTGCTGGTGCAATGATAAATGCTGTCAGCACGTATGCTGTCGGCATTTATCGATGTGC
This sequence comes from Bombina bombina, assembly GCF_027579735.1. Lineage (NCBI taxonomy): Eukaryota > Metazoa > Chordata > Amphibia > Anura > Bombinatoridae > Bombina > Bombina bombina. The sequence goes on along the minus strand of NC_069503.1, from coordinate 584,140,492 downwards.
AGCGGACATAATCCACTATATCGGATCATGTCCACTCGCACCATAGTAAATAGGCCCCTTAGTCTTTATACCTAACTTCAGGACAAATTAATTTGACACTTATATAGACATTTAATGCTTCCAGAGACTTTTGAAATTAAGGGAACACTTTAGAGACACAGAGGATACACCCCAACAATGATTTAGACCTCAAAGCACATTTGAACCCCGGAACACTAATGCCATTATAAAAACATATACTAGGCTGATTACTGGTGACCTCATTAACACACAGGGCTCTCACATATGCCAAAACCTCACCAAAGATGAAATTGAACACCTTAGCCAAAAACCCGCAAATAGTTTTCTGCAGTGCGGATAAGGGCGGAGCTCTTGTTTTAATGGACTATTCTTTTTATAGTGAAGCTTGACACTTTAACTTATGAGAAACTTACCTCAGACCCTACACAGCGGTTCAAGGCTAAGATTAATGATACCTTAGATTGCGGCCATCAGGAGGGATGGCTGGATGAGCCGATATATGAATATCTTAAATTTACACAACCCATACACCCCATACTCTACACGCTCCCCAAGAGCCATAGAAATCTAGAAAGACCACTGGGTGGGCCTATAGTCTTAGCAAGAGGCTCTATATTACAACCGCTGGGTACATCTGTTGACTCCTTTATTACAACCCTTGGTCATCAACATGATGTCTTACATGAGAGACATGATTCAACTGCTTAAAACAGTGACATTGCTACCACTGATATACTAGTCACAATGTTTCATTACAACAAAAGCGAAAAGCCAATTTCCCTTTAAAAAAACACCTCAGTTGCAGAAAGTATGCAATGTCCTTTTAATTAAGATGTTCACTTATACTGAAGAGTTCACTCACCACTTAGATGCGGATCACCCCGAAGAATTGAGTAGGTGGCAGAGAAAGCTGACGATACGCTGCAAGCTTAGATGCTAAGATTCCAAGGTACTGCAGTCCCTGCTGGTTTGATTCCTTTCTGGAAGTAAGTAATGAAGACACAGGTGCAGACAGAATGTTGTGTAAGCTGGAGCATGGTGAAGGAAAGATTCCTGTCAAGGTCAGGAGGGAAAATATGAGTTGTTTTTTTAAATTTGCAGAGAACTCAAAAAGGTTTAAAAGTTAGGCAACAATATACAGTATATCACAAAAGTGAGTACACCCCTCACATTTTTGTAAATATTTTATTATATCTTTTCATGTGACAACACTGAAGAAATGACACTTTGCTACAATGTAAAGTAGTGAGTGTACAGCCTGTATAACAGTGTAAATTTGCTGTCCCCTCAAACTAACTCAACACACAGCCATTAATGTCTAAACCGTTGGCAACAAAAGTGAGTACACCCTTAAGTGGAAATGTCCAAATTGGGCCCAAAGTGTCAATATTCTGTGTGGCCACAATTATTTTCCAGCACTGCCTTAACCCTCTTGGGAATGGAGTTCACCAGAGCTTCACAAGTTGCCACTGGAGTCCTCTTCAACTCCTCCATGATGACATCATGGAGTTGGTGGATGTCCTCATCCCCCACCTTCCATTTGAGAATGTCCCACAGATGCTCAGCAGGGTTTAGGTCTGGAGACATACTTGGCCAGTCCATCACCTTTACCCTCAGCTTCTTTAGCAAGGCAGTTGTCATCTTAGAGGTGTGTTTGGGGTCATTATCATGTTGGAATACTGCCCTGTGTCTCAGTCTCCGAAGGGAGGGGATCATGCTCTGCTTCAGTATGTCACAGTTCATGAACAAAAAGAGGAGGTATGAGCCTCCAGTGGAATGTACATCTGGATAGCACTCTAATTCCCTATATCAAATGAAATAAAGACAGAGTACTATGTAACGGGTGACCCTGGGTAATATAAAATATGACTTTTATTGGGACTTATTAAAATCAATGGTAAGACAATACATTTAAAAACTACAAGAACTGAGTTAACTTAATTACTGGACAGGAAGATCAATATACTAGGTATAGGTTGAAAAATCAGCATAAGCTGACAATTGGAGTGGTGAGATGATAATAAATATCCAATTATACAGAATATACACTGGTCTGCCAACCAATGTAGGAATGTTTATCCTAAGAAAATAGAGCCCTAATATGGGCAGGTTGGATGTAAAGTGGGTATATCACAATGATGTGTTACTCCTTATAAGTGGTATAAATTCTAATAGGATATAGTATATGTACCGATTGTCAACAGACATCTTGTAAGTAGGTATATCTAGATGTTATCCTATTATTGTGAAGTGATTTATGGTATAATGAGGTATACCATGTACATATAGTAGGATATTAAAATTCACTTTGCCATAAATGGAGCTGCTTTTGTTAATATTATTAAATTATACTCCACCAAACTATCATCACAGTAACTACACCATTGCCTTAATTTCTTTCATTCCAATAATGATTTAGGGGTAATATTGGTATACCCTTTTGATAAAGCCATGTCAACGGCGAAACATGTCAGGGGAGGTGGGGAGTTGATGGGCTCCAATTTTGTGTAATTTTAAATTTAGCAAGAACTTAACTTAAAAACTTGATATTTAACCAGTTAGCTTACTCATGATCCAGCAAGCGGTATTGAGCCGCAAACAGTTATACGCTTAGATGGTTGTGGGTAGCTAATAGCTACATTACTTTATAATGGACGGGTATTCAAACTATTTGTTGATAAGGCTTGAATATAGGTGAACTTTGATAAATAATTCACTCTGATTATTGTCTATACAGACAGTTATTCTAGTAAATGTTATTGGTCACCAATCCAAAAGTGGATTAAGATAAATTTTATTGGTACATAGCTGCCTTTAAGTATTTATTTAAGCACTAACCGATGATAACTCTAGTGGTACATTAATATTACAGTTGTGATCATAGAACCACACAGACTAATTGTTATTAATCTGGGGTTATCTGTACTGCAATAACAAGCTGCTTAGCCATTACTGCAACAACAAGTTGCTTAGCCATTCTAAAAGGTAACTGCAGTTCCTTACACTAGAAAAACCAGTATTAATCATATGTACATGATATAATTAATGTCATGTTATATTTTTAGTGGGATACCAATATTACCCCTAAATCATTATTGGAATGAAAGAAATTAAGGCAATGGTGTAGTTACTGTGATGATAGTTTGGTGGAGTATAATTTAATAATATTAACAAAAGCAGCTCCATTTATGGCAAAGTGAATTGCAGTATTACAATACTTGACACTAATATCCTACTATATGTACATGGTATACCTCATTATACCATAAATCACTTCACAATAATAGGATAACATCTAGATATACCTACTTACAAGACGTCTGTTGACAATCGGTACATATACTATATCCTATTAGAATTTATACCACTTATAAGGAGTAACACATCATTGTGATATAATTTGCATATGACATTTTATGCAAATTATTCTTGGGTCACCCTAAGAGTAATGGGGAAACCAGACGTGGACTCCATGCACACTTGCCCTTAGAGAGATACAACTGCACCTCACTGACGAGGCCCATAGAAGGCCGAAACGATCGTCTGGGGTTGTTGCTTCCCTTGTTCAGAGAAGAATTGCCTGGTATTTTGGCGCTGGACTGTCATTGGGCAGGGTCAGACTGATATGCTTCAGGATATTTTTTCTCTGTGAAGGGGCATAGTGTGCAAAAAGAACGTGCACCCTGAGGAATTTAATAAAAATGAACATGCATGGAAGTTATTCCAGCTTCTGTTCTATCTCATGGAGTGCTGTTCTCTCTCTTTGACTTTTTATGCAAATTATTCTTGGGTCAGTAAATTAGAAATAACAAAGAGGGCGCCACATAGCGTGATATTGTAGATTAAATAGCCAAAATGGAAGAATAATATAAAGGCTTACCAGAGGTAATGGCACCGTATTGTAACCGGTGCTGACATGCAGGCTAACACTTTCAGTGGCTAGCACACTGGGTGGTATCCGGCAAGCTGTGCACAGGTGCTATTCAGCGTTTCTTTGATTGGCGTCTGTGCGGCTGAAACTTGAGACACTGCGGTAGAGCAGATACTTTGCTACCTTATCCAGTAAGGCTCAAAGGGAGAACCAAAGTAAAAACAAATAGACAACTTCCGTATGTTTAAAATCAGTTAATTTTAATCCATAAAAACTGCTACGCGTTTCTAGACCATAAACCGGTCTTTTCCTCAGGCATACAAACAATGGATACACATTTTTGAAAATATTTACCTAATATACAATTAAAAACGGAAGTTGTCATAGTTTACAAAAAAGGGCCAATGGGATATGAGTGAATATTCTGAATCTCATTCATGTTGATTAGACTCAAATGTCTGTGTACTTAAAATTCACAACCAATATCCAAATGTAACCCCTTGAGTAACACAACTTTATCTACTGCATTAAATTTCAATGTTCTAAATAATACCTGCATAAAAATATATAAAATAAAATGTTTAATTTGCAGATCTAAATGCTGTATGAATCATGTATGGTTATATTCGTACTTTGTGTGATGCCGTGTGATAAAAGAAAAAAGAAAATGAAATAGTTCACAGGTCTTGTATTTAAATAGACTATGAAGTGTGTTAGAGTTATTCCGGTTTGAACTATAAAAGAATATGCATGAAAGCATGTAGTGAAAAAAATGTTATGTGTTGGGCATGAACCAGCAGTATTATTAAGAAAGTAAAATGATACAATTTGTGTCCTATGAAATTGTAATACATACGTCAAAATTGTGCTCAGATTTCACATGATAAGCTGTAAAAATAGGATATAATTGCAATTTGTTGCAATATACAAAATGCTTGCAACAAATAGCAACCAGTGTATAAAAACCTATCCTAACCATTACTCGGGTTGATATGAGGGACTGAAGAATTGATATAATGTAATATATACTTGGATAAAGCAAGGCCTACAGCTGTGGATGTCAATGCACAGAGGTTATTATGCATGCATGTTTCAAAAAGACATGTAAATGTTAATGTAAATCTCTAACGTTTCGATATGTGTGTCTGGTATTACACTTCTGTGATAAATAATTTGTTTGACAGATTTTCGTCTCATAATGTCTGAGCTTCTATAAACCTACGGCTGTGAATCTAAATACACAGAGGTTTTTAAGCGTGCATATTTAATAGTAGCAAGTGAATATTAGTGTCAATAGCTAGTATTTCTGTATATGTATCTGATATTATACTTCTACGATAAATAATTCAAACAAACTTTTCTTTGCCTGACTCATTTGCATCTCGTAGTGTCTGAGTCCTTACCGCCAAAAAAGAGGAATTATCCAGACTAGATAAGGGTCTATTTAACCTATCATCATATGCGTTATCTGTAGAGGAAAAAAGAGTACTTAAAAAAGGCCTTTCGTTCTGTCCGCCCAATTCACCCAATATTTTTAATTTATTCATTGATGTGAACAATTTCACACGAAAACTAGCATTACAAAAATATTTTGCAAACAAAAAATTAGCCAAAGAGCAACTTCACAATAAGGACCTACAAATAATATTAACTGATAACATGCCGGCAGACAAAACAACACCATGTGTTATTACAAATATTGAAGATATAACCGATCACCTATTTGAAGGATACATACATACCGACATTAAAAACAAATCCAACTTTAATCCCAATAACAGCAATAACAAATATATTGAATTATATCAAAACATGGTCTTAGAAGATTGCGAAAAATTACTAAAAACAACAGCCAAAAAAACAAATTACTCATTCAACAGACATAAAAAAGCTTTATATAGTTTACAAAATAACCCTAATATCATCATCCGTGATGCAGACAAGGGGGGAGGGATCATCATCCAAGATTATAAGGATTACATTCAAGAGGCAGAAAGAATCCTAGGAGACAATAACTATTACAAAATTCTTCCCAAAGATCCAACCCCCACTTTCAAACTAACATACCAGAAATTAATAGATAAAGGGGCATTACAGGGCATTTTAAACAAAGAAGAAAGGGAATTTTTGAAAACAGACAATCCGAGCATAGCGCATTATTATCATCTTCCAAAAATCCATAAGGACAAGAATAACCCCCCCGGACGTCCCATCATAGCAGGAATTGGTAATTTGACCTATAACTTATCTTTCTATATTGACAAATTTCTACAGAAATTTGTTACCACACTTCCATCCTATATCAGAGACAGCACACACCTTTTACAATTATTACACAACCTCACCCTTACCAATGACAAGAATTTATGGATCACATGTGATGTCAGTTCATTGTACTCAAATATCACACACAACTTAGGATTGATGGCAGTTTCATATTTTTTAGAACAGGACCCTTTCTTACCCGAGGACCAAAGAATATATATTTTAGAATGCATTAAATATATTTTACAACATAATTATTTTTTGTATTTAGATCGTTATTATTTACAGACTAGGGGAACGGCCATGGGTACCAGGTTCGCCCCGAGTTTCGCGAATCTCTTCATGGGATATTTTGAGGAGATTTATATACATCAAGCGAACCTCGGGGGGAGCCTGGTATTCTATGGCCGTTACATAGATGATCTCATTCTGATATGGAATGGCAGTTCAGAAGCAGCAGAATCATTTATAACACACCTCAACAACAATAATATGGGGATTACATTCACAGCTAATATTCAAGCAGAATCAATAGAATACCTAGATCTGATACTCAGTTGGGGTCCAAATTCGACCATCATATCGAAAACATTCTTTAAGGATGTAGATAGCAACAGCTATTTAGAATATCACAGCAATCACCATAGAAGTTGGATTAATAACGTACCGTACAGTCAGTTCAGACGCATTAGGAGAAATTGTTCAGATTATAACATCTTTCTGGAACAAAGCCAGATCATTTACAATAGATTTATAGAAAGAAATTACCCGGTTCATATCTTAGATAATGCATTAACAAGAACAAAAAAACTAAACAGAAACGAGATTTTATCAAATAATAGTAAAAGCAAAGAAGCAACCAACAGTGCAATAAATCAAGATAAGACCATGTTCATTACACAATATAACAGCCATTTCCAAAAAATAAATCAGATAATATACAAACATTGGCACGTCATTCAAAGAGATCCTGTTCTAAAAAACATCGTACAAGATAGACCAAAGATAGTTTACAGGAGAGCACCTACTTTGAGAAGTAAACTAGCACCAAGCAAAATAGTCAAACATACCCAACAACGACTTAAAAATAATATACAAACCAAAAACGGGATATTTGGTCTGCAAGGAACATACAAATGCGGGAAAACCAGTTGCAACTCTTGTCAGTATATCAAACATGGTAGCAAATCTTTTAGATCCCACACCACAGGTGACACATATCCCATTCAGGGATTTTATAACTGCAACTCTTCTTATGTGGTATACTTATTGGAGTGCATATGCGGCCTACAATATGTAGGCCGCACCTGCAGAAAAGTCAAAACTAGGTGGGGTGAACATTTGCGTAATTGCAAAAACTGCAAGAAAACGAAAATCAAACATAGTGTGCCAAACCATTGTCTGAACAAACACCAAGGCAATCCATACACTTACAAATACACACCTATAGATTTCATTCCCAGGTCTGCAGATTACAACAGAACGAACAAACTCAGACAACGAGAAACTTTCTGGATCTTTAAGTTAAAAACACTTTTTCCTGATGGTCTAAACGCGAATTTGGATCTGGCAGCATTTAATTAACTATCAAACCTTTGACCCATGATACATATATTCTAACAATCATGCAGAGTGTGTCTATTATTAGGGCACTCCAAGTAAATTTACATTAGTTGATTATATTAGTTTTTTACATACATACACAATGGAATGTGCTCACATTCAATACATTCTTGCTCACATTAAATACATTCTTTCATCACCTTCAAACATATTCTATAGATCGATGTAACAGTTCCAATACAAGTTTTATCTTCTCAAACAATATGTAGTAACACAGTTACATTAGGCGTACCAGATTAATACAATCCTGCTTATAACATTAATATCATGTAAACAATAAACTGATAAAAGTGACTACACCAGACTTTAAACATGCTAGATCAACTTTTATACACTCCATATCTCAGAATACATCATATCGATTTTAAGATCCTTAGATGACTTTTGAGCCAAGTTTTTACTATATTGGATGGCTTCCACAAATTCTCACAATAGGAAATTCGAGAGGATGACCTTGTTTCATGCACAACATTTTGCATGAAACAAGATCATCAAACTATTGATACCAATATTCCAACAATTGTATCTTTAATTTCCACTTTTTAAATAATAAATAATAATAAAGAATAAGAACACATATTTAATAGACTTTTTCATCCACCTTTTCATTTACAGGACTCAGACACTACGAGATGCAAATGAGTCAGGCAAAGAAAAGTTTGTTTGAATTATTTATCGTAGAAGTATAATATCAGATACATATACAGAAATACTAGCTATTGACACTAATATTCACTTGCTACTATTAAATATGCACGCTTAAAAACCTCTGTGTATTGAGATTCACAGCCGTAGGTTTATAGAAGCTCAGACATTATGAGACGAAAATCTGTCAAACAAATTATTTATCACAGAAGTGTAATACCAGACACACATATCGAAACGTTAGAGATTTACATTAACATTTACATGTCTTTTTGAAACATGCATGCATAATAACCTCTGTGCATTGACATCCACAGCTGTAGGCCTTGCTTTATCCAAGTATATATTACATTATATCAATTCTTCAGTCCCTCATATCAACCCGAGTAATGGTTAGGATAGGTTTTTATACACTGGTTGCTATTTGTTGCAAGCATTTTGTATATTGCAACAAATTGCAATTATATCCTATTTTTACAGCTTATCATGTGAAATCTGAGCACAATTTTGACGTATGTATTACAATTTCATAGGACACAAATTGTATCATTTTACTTTCTTAATAATACTGCTGGTTCATGCCCAACACATAACATTTTTTTCACTACATGCTTTCACGCATATTCTTTTATAGTTCAAACCGGAATAACTCTAACACACTTCATAGTCTATTTAAAGACCTGTGAACTATTTCATTTTCTTTTTTCTTTTATCACACGGCATCACACAAAGTACGAATATAACCATACATGATTCATACAGCATTTAGATCTGCAAATTAAACATTTTATTTTATATATTTTTATGCAGGTATTATTTAGAACATTGAAATTTAATGCAGTAGATAAAGTTGTGTTACTCAAGGGGTTACATTTGGATATTGGTTGTGAATTTTAAGTACACAGACATTTGAGTCTAATCAACATGAATGAGATTCAGAATATTCACTCATATCCCATTGGCCCTTTTTTGTAAACTATGACAACTTCCGTTTTTAATTGTATATTAGGTAAATATTTTCAAAAATGTGTATCCATTGTTTGTATGCCTGAGGAAAAGACCGGTTTATGGTCTAGAAACACGTAGCAGTTTTTATGGATTAAAATTAACTGATTTTAAACATACGGAAGTTGTCTATTTGTTTTTACTTTGGTTCTCCCTTTGAGCCTTACTGGATAAGGTAGCAAAGTATCTGCTCTACCGCAGTGTCTCAAGTTTCAGCCGCACAGACGCCAATCAAAGAAACGCTGAATAGCACCTGTGCACAGCTTGCCGGATACCACCCAGTGTGCTAGCCACTGAAAGTGTTAGCCTGCATGTCAGCACCGGTTACAATACGGTGCCATTACCTCTGGTAAGCCTTTATATTATTCTTCCATTTTGGCTATTTAATCTACAATATCACGCTATGTGGCGCCCTCTTTGTTATTTCTAATTTACAGACACCTTTCACCTGAAGTCTAGAGGAGCTTTGCCGCCAGCACATTTTGACTGTATCAAAAGACACAGCACCGTTTTCTTCATTTGGACTAATACGGTTTGTCCATAGACATTACTCACTCACACCTGTTATTTTCAACATATCAACTTGTCAGCGCACCCCACTTACGGTTCCCTTAGGGGCTCCTTTTTATGATTATTCTTGGGTCACCCTAAGAGTAATGGGGAAACCAGACGTGGACTCCATGCACACTTGCCCTTAGAGAGATACAACTGCACCTCACTGACGAGGCCCATAGAAGGCCGAAACGATCGTCTGGGGTTGTTGCTTCCCTTGTTCAGAGAAGAATTGCCTGGTATTTCGGCGCTGGACTGTCATTGGGCAGGGTCAGACTGATATGCTTCAGGATATTTTTTCTCTGTGAAGGGGCATAGTGTGCAAAAAGAACGTGCACCCTGAGGAATTTAATAAAAATGAACATGCATGGAAATTATTCCAGCTTCTGTTCTATCTCATGGAGTGCTGTTCTCTCTCTTTGACTTTTTGTGCAAATTATTCTTGGGTCACCCTAAGAGTAATGGGGAAACCAGACGTGGACTCCATGCACACTTGCCCTTAGAGAGATACAACTGCACCTCACTGACGAGGCCCATAGAAGGCCGAAACGATCGTCTGGGGTTGTTGCTTCCCTTGTTCAGAGAAGAATTGCCTGGTATTTCGGCGCTGGACTGTCATTGGGCAGGGTCAGACTGAAATGCTTCAGGATATTTTTTCTCTGTGAAGGGGCATAGTGTGCAAAAAGAACGTGCACCCTGAGGAATTTAATAAAAATGAACATGCATGGAAGTTATTCCAGCTTCTGTTCTATCTCATGGAGTGCTGTTCTCTCTCTTTGACTTTTTATGCAAATTATTCTTGGGTCACCCTAAGAGTAATAGGGAAACCAGACGTGGACTCCATGCACACTTGCCCTTAGAGAGATACAACTGCACCTCACTGACGAGGCCCATAGAAGGCCGAAACGATCGTCTGGGGTTGTTGCTTCCCTTGTTCAGAGAAGAATTGCCTGGTATTTCGGCGCTGGACTGTCATTGGGCAGGGTCAGACTGATATGCTTCAGGATATTTTTTCTCTGTGAAGGGGCATAGTGTGCAAAAAGAACGTGCACCCTGAGGAATTTAATAAAAATGAACATGCATGGAAGTTATTCCAGCTTCTGTTCTATCTCATGGAGTGCTGTTCTCTCTCTTTGACTTTTTATGCAAATTATTCTTGGGTCACCCTAAGAGTAATGGGGAAACCAGACGTGGACTCCATGCACACTTGCCCTTAGAGAGATACAACTGCACCTCACTGACGAGGCCCATAGAAGGCCGAAACGATTGTCTGGGGTTGTTGCTTCCCTTGTTCAGAGAAGAATTGCCTGGTATTTCGGCGCTGGACTGTCATTGGGCAGGGTCAGACTGATATGCTTCAGGATATTTTTTCTCTGTGAAGGGGCATAGTGTGCAAAAAGAACGTGCACCCTGAGGAATTTAATAAAAATGAACATGCATGGAAGTTATTCCAGCTTCTGTTCTATCTCATGGAGTGCTGTTCTCTCTCTTTGACTTTTTATGCAAATTATTCTTGGGTCACCCTAAGAGTAATGGGGAAACCAGACGTGGACTCCATGCACACTTGCCCTTAGAGAGATACAACTGCACCTCACTGACGAGGCCCATAGAAGGCCGAAACGATCGTCTGGGGTTGTTGCTTCCCTTGTTCAGAGAAGAATTGCCTGGTATTTCGGCGCTGGACTGTCATTGGGCAGGGTCAGACTGATATGCTTCAGGATATTTTTTCTCTGTGAAGGGGCATAGTGTGCAAAAAGAACGTGCACCCTGAGGAATTTAATAAAAATGAGCATGCATGGAAGTTATTCCAGCTTCTGTTCTATCTCATGGAGTGCTGTTTTCTCTCTTTGACTTTTTATGCAAATTATTCTTGGGTCACCCTAAGAGTAATGGGGAAACCAGACGTGGACTCCATGCACACTTGCCCTTAGAGAGATACAACTGCACCTCACTGACGAGGCCCATAGAAGGCCGAAACGATCGTCTGGGGTTGTTGCTTCCCTTGTTCAGAGAAGAATTGCCTGGTATTTCGGCGCTGGACTGTCATTGGGCAGGGTCAGACTGATGTGCTTCAGGATATTTTTTCTCTGTGAAGGGGCATAGTGTGCAAAAAGAACGTGCACCCTGAGGAATTTAATAAAAATGAACATGCATGGAAGTTATTCCAGCTTCTGTTCTATCTCATGGAGTGCTGTTCTCTCTCTTTGAATCATTGTGATATACCCACTTTACATCCAACCTGCCCATATTAGGGCTCTATTTTCTTAGGATAAACATTCCTACATTGGTTGGCAAACCAGTATATATTCTGTATAATTGAATATTTATTATCATCTCACCACTCCAATTGTCAGCTTATGCTGATTTTTCAACCTATACCTAGTATATTGATCTTCCTGTCCAGTAATTAAGTTAACTCAGTTCTTGTAATTTTTAAATGTATTGTCTTACCATTGATTTTAATAAGTCCCAATAAAAGTTATATTTTATATTACCCAGGGTCACCCGTTACATAGTACTCTGTCTTCATTTCATTTGATATAGGGAATTAGAGTGCTATCCAGATGTACATTCCACTGGAGGCTCATACCTCCTCTTTTTGTTCATAAACTACGTACAAAGCACCTAGCTATAATAATATTTGATATTACCGTTTGAGAAGGGTTAAAATTGATACCTAATCATCCCCTCTGATTATTGCTTATAACTATATTCCCTATTATATTTCCCAGTTGTGCCATTGGGCTCTTGTTTCTATGTCACAGTTCATGTTGGCATTCATGGTTCCCTCAATGAACTGTAGCTCCCCAGTGCCAGCAGCACTCATGCAGGCCCAGACCATGACACTCCCGCCACCATGCTTGACTGTAGGCAAGACACACTTGTCTTTGTACTCCTCACTTGGTTGCCGCCACACATGCTTGACACCATCTGAACCAAATAAGTTTATCTTGGTCTCATCGGACCACAGGACATGGTTCCAGTAATTCTTGTCCTTAGTCTGCTTGTCTTCAGCAAACTGTTTGCAGGCTTTCTTGTGCATCATCTTTAGAAGAGCCTTCCTTCTGGGATGATAGCCATGCAGACCAATTTGATACAGTATGCGGCGTATGGTCTGAGCACTGACAGGCTGACCCCACCCCTTCAACCTCTGCAGCAATTCTGGCACTCATACGTATATTTCCCAAAGACAACCTCTAGATATGATGCTGAACACATGCACTCAACTTCTTTGGTCGACCATGGCGAGGCCTTTTCTGAGTGGAATCTGTCCTGTGAAACCGCTGTATGGTCTTGCCCACCATGCTGCATCTCAGTTTCAGGGTCTTGGCAATCTTCTTATAGCCTAGGCCATCTTTATGTATAGCAACAATTCTTTTTTTCAGATCCTCAGAGAGTTCTTTGCCATGAGGTGCCACGTTGAACTTCCAGTGACCAGTATGAGAGAGTGTGAGTGCGATAACACCAAATTTAACACACCTGCTTCCCATACACACCTGAAACCTTGTAACACTAATGAGTCACATGATACCGGGGAGGGAAAATGGCTAATTTGGCCCAATTTGGACATGTCCACTTAGGGGTGTACTCACTTTTGTTGCCAACGGTTTAGACATTAATGGCTGTGTGTTGAGCTATTTTAAGGGGACAGCAAATTTACACTGTTATACAGGCTGTACACTCACTACTTTTCATTGTAGCAAAGTGTCATTTCTTCAGTGTTGTCACATGAAAAGATATAATAAAATATTTACAAAAATTTGAGGGGTGTACTCACTTTTGTGAGATACTGTACCAGTAGCTGGAAGTTGGCTAAGAGCAAGTAAAGCTTTAGGTACAGTCACTGGTCAAATGTCTAATTGATATTTTAAAGGTAAGTGATCTCACAAGATGGGAGATATTTGACAGAGATTCTGAGTTAAACCCCCCCGGAAAGAGAGTCACTCCGAGGCTCTATTTGGGTTTCATTGAGTATTTCCTTTGCAAGGTGGTAACTAGTCTGTCTGCATGTACATCTGAAGATATCTCCCAGGAGTCCTCTTTAGGACCACCAAATTTGATCAAACTGAAATTTTTCTATCTCGTATTCTTCTGTGTCATTGAGTATGATTGGGCTAGGAGGTGGGATACTCCTGTTGGGAATGGTGTTTTTTGTAAGGTTTTAAGATTGAAATATGTAAGGTAGGGAGCATTTTGCATCTGTGAAATATGTCCAGTTGGACTGTGTAAGTAGTAATCTTGGCTATAACGGTTAATGGATCTATGTATATGCTACTTAGTTTTTTGGGTGGGCTTGCAGTTTGGAGGTGTTTGGTTGATAACCATGCTTTGTCTCCAACATTGTATTCTGGGTGTTTCCCATGTCTTTGGTCATAATAGTATTTGTCAGGTATCAAGCTTCCCCTTCACTATCTCTGCATTTCTACTGTACCTTTAAGATTTGCAGCACTTGAACCTCTCTCCCTATTTAAGGCTCCTCCTTGCTTCCTATTATTGCTTAGTATTGTAGATTCTCTAAGTGATCTACTGCCTATGCCATTGTGAACGCTGTTCACTCCTACCCAGTTCCAGTGAAATTAAGCGGATTTGCCAAGTCTTTCTCAGTCTGCAGACCCACTCCTCTCTAAGGATATCTTCCACTAGCGCTTACTAGACAGTTTCATCGGACTTACCATCCTTTGTGTCAGATTCCTGTTCTCTGCGAGCGGCCCCGCTCTCCCTCTCTGACAGGCTTCCCTCACAGAACCGGAACGCGGTGATGTCATCTGCCAGCTGCGTCTCTCTGCTTCATCTGGCAGGCCTGAAGCTCTGCTCGCTCCTCTGATTTTGGCTGTGTCTACTCTGATATACCTCAGTAAGCCCACTACCTCTCAGTAATTGTGAGCTTGAACTGTATTTGTCTGTCAGTATTTCTCAGAGCTCTGAACCTCTATCTGTGCACTTTATGCAGCTTTGCAGTCTCCGGTTTTGATTAAACCTTGCCTCAGTACACATGTTTGCTGCATAAACTCAGCCTGCCATCATTTATACTTATACTTGCCAATAGTTATGAATATATTATATCACCTTCACATTCATCATTACCCAACAGGTCGGTTTGTGTTTACCACTGCTGCTATTTCCTATCACAGTGTCTACCCTGACACATGTGGCAGCTATAGGGTGCAATTACAAGCTATACCTGTAGATTAAATATTGCATTCTGTGATTCTGAGTAATACATTGTTGCGCAGGTTCACTATATGTATCCTATACTATTCACTTATGCAAAACAACCTATTTTATTATTGTGACATCCTAGCAGTTGTGGTTCCTGATTCTAATTAGATATATATTTCCTAGATTATTTGATTCCAGTCTTCCCTTGACATAATACTAAGCCCTGACTATGGACCCAGCTGGGATGAACACTCATGTGCAGAACCTTACTCACAGGGTTGATCTGCTTACAGAAGTTTAAATGCCCTGAAGGTTGAAAATGACACTATGAAGGCTTACATCAGGGATGTTGTGGATAAAAGGGTTCCCATACTTGAGCCCCAGGTTAGTACTCCAGAGAAGTTTAGTGGTGACAGGTCTCAATATAGAGACTTTAAGAATGCCTGTTTGCTTATGTTTTCCTTGAAACCCCATACTTACCCTAATGATAGAGCAAGAGTTCTTACAGTTATTTCCTATCTGAGGGGTGAGCCGCGTACTTGGGCCAACTCCTATTTTGAAAACAATGATGATATACTGAATTCCTTGGAGAATTTTTTTATTGCCATGGGTCAACTTTACGAGGACCCATATAAACAACTCACCGCGGAAAACGCTATGAGAAGCCTGAAACAAAAGAAAAGAATAGTCGAAGACTATATTACAGACTTTAAAAAATGGGCTAAGGACTCACAGTGGAACAACCTTTCACTGAGAAATCAGTTTAGGTTGGGCCTTTCAGATGGCATAAAGGATGAGCTCTCCAGATCCGAGTTACCCCAAACCCTTGAGGAATTAATGTCACTTAGCATCACCATTGACAGACGTCTCAGAGAGAGACAACAGGAGAGGTCCTATCATGATAATTTCCCTAAAAAACTAAATGTACCTTCTACAAGCAAAACCACACCTGAACCTATGGATATAGGTTTCATAAAGGGGCCTCTTTCCCCTGAGGAGAAGATCAGGAGAAGGTCTAACAACTTATGTTTATATTGTGCTTCTGAGACTCACACTGTCAGAGATTGTCCTTCCCTGCAGAAACAAAACAAGGGTAAGACTCCCATTCAACCTTTTTGTTGTACCACTCAGCACCTACCTGTTCCATACTTACACTTATCTCTTCTTTTACAGTGGGACTCTCAGCGGGTCAACGCTTCCGCGATCATTGACTCGGGAGCAACTGCCTCTTATATTGATAGTGTATTCACACATACAAATAAAATACCTGTAGTGAAAAAAAAAGTCTCCTGTTTTATTAAGGGGAATTGATGGTAACCCTATCTCAACTGGTCCTGTGGAATATCAGACTATTCCTCTACTTGTCTCCTCTACAGATCATCATAGGGAATATATTACATTTGACATCATTCCTTCTCCCATTTCACCTATTGTACTAGGTATAAACTGGCTTTGTTCTCATAACCCCCAAGTAGATTGGTCAACTTTGACACTTACTTTCAATTCAAACTTTTGTCTCTCTACTTGTTTTCCAGCTACTGCTTTACAGACATCAGAACTTCCTCAGGTTCTCCAGCTTCCTGACATCTACCAGGACTTTGCTGATGTCTTCAGTAAAGCAGAATCTGAAAATTTACCGCCCCATAGAAAGTACGATTGCCCTATAGAGATCCTACCAGGGTCTGAAATCCCAACTGGGCATATCCCCTTTCCAATCCAGAACTCTCACATCTAAAGTCCTACTTAAATGAAAACCTCAAGAAAGGTTTTATTCGCCCCTCTACCTCTCCAGCTAGTGCTGGAATTTTTTTTGTTAAAAATAAGGATGGTACACTCAGACCCATTGTCGACTATCGACAATTAAACAAGATCACAATAAAAAACAGTTACCCCTTACCTCTTATTCCCGAGTTGATAGAGAGGTTAGAGGGTGCAAAATTTTTCACCAAGCTGGATTTAAGGGGTGCCTATAACCTCATCCGTATTAGAGCTGGGGATGAGTAGCTGACGGCATTCCGAACCCGCTATGGTTTGTTTGAATATGTAGTCATGCCTTTTGGGCTCTGTAACGCGCCCGCAACTTTTCAGCACCTCATCAATGACATTTTTAGGGATATACTAGACGTTTATATTGTCATCTATCTCGATGATATTTTAATTTACTCCAAAACATATAAAGAACACATCTCACATGTTAGGCAAGTACTTTCTAGGCTCAGAGGAAATCACTTATATGCCAAGGCAGAAAAATGTTTCTTTAACACACAGTGCTTATCTTTCCTGGGTTATCAGATTTCTCCCAACGGTATTTGTATGGAGGACAAAAAGGTTGAAGCAGTCTTGAATTGGCCTGTACCCAAAACTAAACGCCAGGTCCAATCTTTTATGGGTTTTGCAAATTTTTACCGCAAATTTATAAAAAACTTCTCTAAGATAGCTCTTCCTCTCACTTCCCTCACTAAAGTCAATACACCATTCAAATGGACTGATCAAGCTCAGTCTGCTTTTCAACTGTTTAAAGAGATGTTCACTTCTGCTCCAATACTCCGTTTCCCCGACCCTAATTTGCAGTTTGTATTGGAAGTAGATGCATCTAACCATGCTATTGGAGCAGTTCTCTCACAAAGAGAGAACTTGACAAAACCTCTCCATCCTGTGGCATTCTATTCTAGGACTTTAAACTCTGCTGAACAAAACTACCCTATAGGTGATAAAGAACTTTTAGCCATAAAACTGTCCTTAGAGCATTGGCGGCACCTTCTCGAAGGGACTGCAATTCCAACACTTATTTACACGGATCATAGAAATCTGCAATATTTGAAATCCACTAGAACATTGTCAGCCAGACAGGTTCGGTGGAATCTTTTCTTCTCGCGTTTCAACTTTCTCATCACTTATCGACCAGCAGGAAAAAATCAAAAGGCTGATGCCCTTTCAAGAATAAGTACTCACTCCTCACACCCATCAACAGATCGCTCAGTGATACCAGAAAACAACTTCATATCTTTTACAGTTGATATGATATCTGTTCTTAAAAAAGAACAAACTAAAGATCTGACGAAACCATTACAACTCCTACAAATTAATGCTCAAGGTCTCTACTCTCATAACACGAAATTATATGTGCAACCCTCACTCAGACCCACACTTCTCCGTTCTGTACACGACTCTCTCCTAGCTGGCCATCCAGGCCTACACAAGACCCAAGAATTGGTAAATAGGAACCACTGGTGGCCTACTGTATCATCCGATGTTAGGAACTATGTGTTCTCCTGTCCCATCTGCACCATTTCCAAGAAAGATAAAAATCCGCCGTATGGTCTCCTCTTATCCTTACCAACACCGAAGAAGCCTTGGTCTGAGATCGTGTTAGATTTCATCGTGGATTTACCCCTATCTTCTAAGAACAATAACATCTTAGTCGTGGTGGACCTCTTCAAGAAGATGTGTCACTTCATCGCCTTCTCCAAACTTCCTACTGCTTTGGAGACCGTACAGTTACTCATCAAACATGTCATCAAACATCATAGCTTACCCATGTCCATACTCAGTGATAGAGGGACCCAATTTTCTAGTAAACTTTGGTACCAATTCTGCAAGACCTTCTCTGTTGAAAGGAAATTGACAACTGCTTACCATCCTCAATGTAACGGCCAGACCGAGAGATGTAACCAGTGGCTGGAACAATTCTTAAGACTATACTGCTCCACCAAACAAAATTCCTGGTCTGACTTTCTCCCCTATGCAGAATTCTGTTATAACAACACCATCCATTCCACTACTGGGTTTTCACCATTCTTTGCAAACTATGGGTTCCACCCTAGTTTACACATATTCCAATCCTCTAACACTTCCTCACCCAGTATCTCTGAGTTGTCTGACAGCATTTCATCTAACTTCAAATTTATAGAATCTGCTATAATCAA